>NW_022593836.1:0-1726 GCF_004348235.1 Phoca vitulina
AAAAAAAAAAAAAAGAAAGTTTGATCAAATTTAATTGTAGAACTGTCAGGTTTTGATGCTTTTACTGACTATGGGTCTATTTCAGTATTCTATTTCTTCTTTAGACAATTTTGGCAATTTAGCTTTTTCATGTCCTCTCAGTTTTCAACTGACTGGTGTAAAGTTTTCTATATCATTTCCTTTTGATTTGTAAATATCTTCTGAATCTGTGTTTATTTTTTTTTCAAAGAATTTCTAGTATTATATTTGTATTCTTTCTTTTTTATTTTTAGTTCCTTGGTCAGTCTTGCCAGAGATTTATTTTATTGTTTTCTTTCTTTCTTTTCCTTTCTTTCTTTCTTTCTTTCTTTCTTTCTTTCTTTCTTTCTTTCTTTCTTTCTTTTTTTCTTTTTAGAGAGAGAGAAAGAGAGAGAGAGTGTGTGAGCGCAAGCACAAGCAGGTGTGGAGCTGGGGGAGGGGCAGAGGGAGAGGGAGAGAGAGTATCCCAAGCAGGTTCCATGCCCAGTACAGAGCCCAACACTGGGCTTGATCTCACAACCCTGAGATCATGACCTGAGCCAAAATCACTTAACCAACTGAACCACCCAAGTGCTCCAGCTCTTACTTTCTTTTGTCGTCAGTTTCATTAATTTCTTCTTTTATTTATTATTATTTTATTATTTTTTATTTCTGTCCTTCTACTCTTTGATTTTACTTGTTTCTTCTCCTGTCTTCTTGTGGTGGATGCCTACTTTGTTGCTTTTCTATTTTTCTTTTTTTAAAAATATGCATTAAAGACTACAAATTTTCCTCTAAGTACCTCTTTAGGTATATCTCACAAATTTTGATATGGAGCTTTTCCATCATTCAATTATAAATGTTCTGTACTTTGGTGACTTCTTTGTTCCATGGCTTATTTAGAAGTGTCTTTTATAAATTTCAAAATTCATGGGTCTTTTGGGGTGACGTCATCTTTTCTTATGAGTTCTAATCTTATTGCTTTGCATTGATTTGAATGACACAGGTATCAGCCCTTGACTCTAGAACCCGAACACTTCAAAATCAGGATTAGTGAGACCAAAGAGAGTGAAGAGACTAGACAGAATTAGTTCTTTGAATGAAGCCTCACAAAGAAAGAGGAGTCCTTCTGTGATGTTAATTCAGTAGTGAACCTGGGTTCAGGTCTCATGGGGGCGTCTTGTTTGAAACACCTGGCTTCCTGGTGTGGTTCTTCAGGGATGCAGGCAATTCTGCCCACCACAGTCTGAGTAACTGAATATTAAATTGGAAGTTTTAACTGAAACTCAAAGATTGTGAGTGACAGATACCATAGCAAGGAGCCAAACTATGATGCAAATTTTCGGAGAAAATATTAAAAACTATTTTTCTGTCTCTTAAATATACATTCACATTAGGGATGAAAACAATTGGGTTTTTGGAGATTAGAGAGAATTTCGGGAGAGAATTTCTTTGATAAGATCTTCATTGTGAGTAGCCCCTGTCCTCACCATGGGAGGGGTAACTTATGCCTGACTTTGCCTCAAGCCTAGAAAGAGGCACGTCAATGGACTACTTTCTATGACCCAATGACAGTGGCTTTCTGTCTGGCTCCCACTGGGTAAGTCTTTTTTTTTTTTTTTTAAGATTTTTATTTATTTGAGAGAGAGAGAATGAGAGACAGAGAGCATGAGAGGGAGGAAGGTCAGAGGGAGAAGCAGACTCCCTGCTGAGCAGGGAGCCTGATGTG
>NW_022593837.1:0-1724 GCF_004348235.1 Phoca vitulina
GGGGTGGAAAACCATTTACCATGCTAATGGACACCAAAAGAAAGCTGAGGTGGCAATCCTTATATCAGACAAATTAGATTTTAAACCAAAGACTGTAATAAGAGATGAGGAAGGACACTATATCCTACTTAAAGGGTCTATCCAACAAGAAGATCTAACAATTGTAAATATCTATGCCCCTAACATGGGAGCAGCCAATTAGATAAGCCAATTAATAACAAAAGCAAAGAAACACATCGACAACAATACAATAATATGGGGGACTTTAACATGCCCCTCACTGAAATGGAAAGATCATCTAAGCACAAGATCAACAAGGAAATAAAGACTTTAAATGACACACTGGACCAAACGGACTTCACAGACATATTCAGAACATTCCATCCCAAAGCAACAGGATACACATTCTTCTCTAGTGCCCATGGAACATTCTCCAGAATAGATCACATCCTAGGTCACAAATCAGGTCTCAACTGGTACCAAAAGATTGGGATCATTCCCTGCCTATTTTCAGACCACAATGCTTTGAAACTAGAACTCAATCACAAGAGGAAAGTCGGAAAGAACTCAAATACATGGAGGCTAAAGAGCATCCTACTGAAGAATGAATGGGTCAACCAGGAAATTAAAGAAGAATTAAAAAAATTCATGGAAACCAATGAAAATGAAAACACAACTATTCAAAACCTTTGGGATGCAGCAAAGGCAGTCCTAAGAGGAAAGTATATAGCAATACAAGCCTTTCTCAAGAAACAAGAAAGGTCTCAAGGACACAACCTAATCCTACACCTAAAGGAGCTGGAGAAAGAACAGCAAATAAAGCCTAAACCCAGCAGGAGAAGAGAAATAATAAAGATCAGAGCAGAAATCAATGAAAGAGAAACCAAAAGAACAGTAGAACAGATCAACGAAACTAGGAGCTGGTTCTTTGAAAGAATTAACAAGATTGATAAGCCCCTGGCCAGACTTATCAAAAAGAAAAGAGAAATGACCCAAATCAACAAAATCATGAATGAAAGAGGAGAGATCACAACCAACACCAAAGAAATACAAACAATTATAAGAACATATTATGAGCAACTCTATGCCAGCAAATTAGATAACCTGGATGAAATGGATGCATTCCTAGAGATGTATCAACTACCAAAACTGAACCAGGAAGAAATAGAAAACCTGAACAGACCTATAACCACGAAGGAAATTGAAGCAGTCATCAAAAATCTTCCAACAAACAAAATCCCAGGGCCAGATGGCTTCCCAGGGGAATTCTACCAAACATTGAAAGAAGAATTAATACCCATTCTTCTGAAACTGTTCCAAAAAATAGAAATGGAAGGAAAACTTCCAAACTCATTTTATGAGGCCACCATTACCTTGATCCCCAAACCAGACAAAGACCCCATCCAAGAGAAGAATTACAGACCAATATCCCTGATGAACGTGGATGCAAAAATTCTCACCAAAATACTAGCCAATAGGATCCAACAGTACATTAAAAGGATTATTCACCACGACCAAGTGGGATTTATCCCTGGGCTGCAAGGTTGGTTCAACATTGGCAAATCAATCAACGTGATACAATACATTAACAAAAGAAAGAACAAGAATCATATGATCCTCTCAATAGATGCAGAAAAGGCATTTGACAAAGTACAGCATCCTTTCTTGATCAAAACCCTTCAGAGTATAGGGATAGAGGGTACATACCTCAATATCATAAAAGC
>NW_022593838.1:0-1724 GCF_004348235.1 Phoca vitulina
GGGGTGGAAAACCATTTACCATGCTAATGGACACCAAAAGAAAGCTGAGGTGGCAATCCTTATATCAGACAAATTAGATTTTAAACCAAAGACTGTAATAAGAGATGAGGAAGGACACTATATCCTACTTAAAGGGTCTATCCAACAAGAAGATCTAACAATTGTAAATATCTATGCCCCTAACATGGGAGCAGCCAATTAGATAAGCCAATTAATAACAAAAGCAAAGAAACACATCGACAACAATACAATAATATGGGGGACTTTAACATGCCCCTCACTGAAATGGAAAGATCATCTAAGCACAAGATCAACAAGGAAATAAAGACTTTAAATGACACACTGGACCAAACGGACTTCACAGACATATTCAGAACATTCCATCCCAAAGCAACAGGATACACATTCTTCTCTAGTGCCCATGGAACATTCTCCAGAATAGATCACATCCTAGGTCACAAATCAGGTCTCAACTGGTACCAAAAGATTGGGATCATTCCCTGCCTATTTTCAGACCACAATGCTTTGAAACTAGAACTCAATCACAAGAGGAAAGTCGGAAAGAACTCAAATACATGGAGGCTAAAGAGCATCCTACTGAAGAATGAATGGGTCAACCAGGAAATTAAAGAAGAATTAAAAAAATTCATGGAAACCAATGAAAATGAAAACACAACTATTCAAAACCTTTGGGATGCAGCAAAGGCAGTCCTAAGAGGAAAGTATATAGCAATACAAGCCTTTCTCAAGAAACAAGAAAGGTCTCAAGGACACAACCTAATCCTACACCTAAAGGAGCTGGAGAAAGAACAGCAAATAAAGCCTAAACCCAGCAGGAGAAGAGAAATAATAAAGATCAGAGCAGAAATCAATGAAAGAGAAACCAAAAGAACAGTAGAACAGATCAACGAAACTAGGAGCTGGTTCTTTGAAAGAATTAACAAGATTGATAAGCCCCTGGCCAGACTTATCAAAAAGAAAAGAGAAATGACCCAAATCAACAAAATCATGAATGAAAGAGGAGAGATCACAACCAACACCAAAGAAATACAAACAATTCTAAGAACATATTATGAGCAACTCTATGCCAGCAAATTAGATAACCTGGATGAAATGGATGCATTCCTAGAGATGTATCAACTACCAAAACTGAACCAGGAAGAAATAGAAAACCTGAACAGACCTATAACCACGAAGGAAATTGAAGCAGTCATCAAAAATCTTCCAACAAACAAAATCCCAGGGCCAGATGGCTTCCCAGGGGAATTCTACCAAACATTGAAAGAAGAATTAATACCCATTCTTCTGAAACTGTTCCAAAAAATAGAAATGGAAGGAAAACTTCCAAACTCATTTTATGAGGCCACCATTACCTTGATCCCCAAACCAGACAAAGACCCCATCCAATAGAAGAATTACAGACCAATATCCCTGATGAACATGGATGCAAAAATTCTCACCAAAATACTAGCCAATAGGATCCAACAGTACATTAAAAGGATTATTCACCACGACCAAGTGGGATTTATCCCTGGGCTGCAAGGTTGGTTCAACATTGGCAAATCAATCAACGTGATACAATACATTAACAAAAGAAAGAACAAGAATCATATGATCCTCTCAATAGATGCAGAAAAGGCATTTGACAAAGTACAGCATCCTTTCTTGATCAAAACCCTTCAGAGTATAGGGATAGAGGGTACATACCTCAATATCATAAAAGC
>NW_022593839.1:0-1723 GCF_004348235.1 Phoca vitulina
AGTTGACCATAGAGTTGAGGGTCCATTTCTGGGCTCTCTATTCTGTTCCATTGATCTATGTGTCTGTTTTTGTGCCAGTACCATACTGCCTTGATGATTACAGCTTTGTAATAGAGCTTGAAGTCCGGAATTGTGATGCCACCAGCTTTGCTTTTCTTTTTCAACATTCCTCTGGCTATTCGGGGTCTTTTCTGGTTCCATGCAAATCTTAGGATTATTTGTTCCATTTCTTTGAAAAAAGCTGATGGTATTTTGATAGGGATTGCATTAAATATGCAGATTGCTCTAGGTAGCATAGACATTTTCACAATATTTGTTCTTCCAATCCATGAGCATGGAACCTTTTTCCATTTCTTTGTGTCTTCTTTAACTTCTTTCATGAGTATTCTATAGTTTTTTGAGTACAAATCCTTTGTCTCTTTGGTTAGATTTATTCCTAGGTATCTTATGGTTTTGGGTGCAATTGTAAATGGGATCGACTCCTTAATTTCTCTTTCTTCTGTCATACTGTTGGTGTATAGATATGCAACTGATTTCTGTGCATTGATTTTATATGCTGCCACTTTACTGAATTCCTGTATGTGTTCTAGCAGTTTTGGGGTGGAGTCTTTGGGTTTTCAACATAAAGTATCATATCATCTGCAAAAAGTGAGAGTTTCACTTCTTCTTTGCCGATTCGGATGCCTTTTCTTTTTGTTGTCTGATGGCTGAGGCTAGGACTTCTAGTATTATGTTGAATAGCAGTGGTGAGAGTGGACATCCCTGCCATGTTCCTGACCTTAGGGAAAAGCTCTCAGTTTTTCACTGAAAATGATATTCAATGTGGTTTTTTCATAGATGGCTTTTATGATATTGAGGTATGTAACCTCTATCCCTACACTGTGAAGAGTTTTAGTCAAGAAAGGATGATGTACTTTATCAAATGTTTTTTCTGCATCTATTGAGAGGATCATATGGTGCTTGTTCTTTCTTTTATTAATGTATTGTATCACATTGATTGATTTGTGGATGTTGAACCAACCTTGCAGCCCAGGGATAAATCCCACTTGGTCGTGGTGAATAATCCTTTTAATGTACTGTTGGATCCTATTGGCTGGTAATTTGGTGAGAATCTTTGCATCCATGTTCCTCAGGGATATTGGTCTGTAATTCTCCTTTTTGATGGGGTCTTTGTCTGGTTTTGGGATCAAGGTATTGCTGGCCTTATAAACTGAGTTTGGAAGTTTTCCTTCCATTTCTATTTTTTAGAACAGTTTTAGAAGAATAGGTATTAATTCTTCTTGAAATGTTTGGTAGAATTCCCCTGGGAAGCCATCTGGCCCTGGGCTCTTGTTTGTTGGGAGATTTTTGATGACTGCTTCAATTTCCTTAGTGGTTATGGGTCTGTTCAGGTTTTCTATTTCTTCCTGGTTCAGTTTTGGTAGTTGATACATCTCTAGGAATGCATCCATTTCTTCCAGATTGTCTAATTTGCTGGCATATAGTTGCTCATAATATATTCTTGTAATTGTATTTCTTTGGTGTTGGTTGTGATCTCTCCTCTTTCATTCATGATTTTATTTCTTTGGGTCCTTTCTCTTTTCTTTTTGAGAAGTCTGGCCAGGGGTTTATCAATCTTATTAATTCTTTAAAAGAACAAGCTCCTAGTTTTGTTGATCTGTTCTACTGTTCTTTTGGTTTCTATTTCATTGATTTCTGCTCTGATCTTTATGATTTCTCTTCT
>NW_022593840.1:0-1722 GCF_004348235.1 Phoca vitulina
GGCGAACAAAGAGTAAATTTGTGATGACGTAAGTGTGGAATCAGTATATTATACACCTGAAACTAGTATAACACTCTGTTAACTATACTGGAATTAAAAATTAAAAGATAATAAAGTAACTTCAAAACAGTTTTTAGGAAAAAAAGAATTGTGATTCAAAACAAAAAGAAAGTCTATGGAATAGGAGAAGATATTTATGAATGACATATCTGATAAAGGGTTAGTATTCAAAATATGTAAAGATCTTATATATACAACACCCAAAAAACCAAAATAATCCAATTTTTAAAATGGGCAGAAGACATGAACAGGCATTTCTGCAAAGAAGACATACAGATCTCAATAGATACAGAAAAGATGCTCAACATCACAGTTCTTCAGAGAAATGAAAATGAAAACCACAAGGAGATATAACCTCACACTTGTCAGAATGGCTAAAATCAAAAACACGAGAAGAAAGTGTCAGTGAGGATGTGGAGAAAAAAGAACCCTCCTGCACTGTTGGTGGGAATGCAAACTGGTGCAGCCACTGTGGAAAAGAGTATGGAGGTTCCTCAAAAAGTCAAATATAGAACAAACGTAACATCAGGTAATGCACTACTGGGTATTTACCTAAAAAAAGATCTTTCAAATGGATACATGCACCACTATGTTTATAGCAGCATTATTTACAATAACCAAACTATGGAAGGAACTCATGAGTGCATCAATAGATGACTGGATAAAGAAGATGTGATATATATATGTATACACACACACACACACACACACACACACACACACACACACAATGGAATATTAGTCATAAAGAAGAATGAATTCTTGCCATTTGGAACGTCATGGATGGAGCTAGAGAGTATTATGCTAAGTGAAATAAGTCAGTCAGAGGAAGATAAATACCATATGATTTCATTTGTCTGTGGATTTAAGAAACAAAACAAATGAGGAAAGGAAGAAAAGAGAGAGAAAGACAAACCAAGAAACAGGACAACTATATAGAACAACATAGGGGGGGATGGGTGAACTAAGTGATGGGGATGAAGGAGGGCACTTAAATTGAGCACTGGGTGTTGTATGGAATTGTTGAAATATTATACTGTAGACCTGAAATTAATAATATACTGTATGTTAACTATACTTTAATGGAAATAAAAACTTCATTAAAAAGCTAAAATAAAATATATAAAGTAATTTCAAACCAACAAAAACAATTGAAACAAAAAAAGGAATTGTGTTTCATGCAAGTTGGAGATTTTGGGTCTCTGCAATCACCCATTACCTGAGCTGATGATATGCACCCTGTGTTCCTCAGAAAGCAAAAGAGCTGGAAGAAGAGCTAGAGCATAATGATTGTCCTGACCGCCGGATGTTAAAGACGGATGGAATAAAATAATTTAGCTAAGCCTTGGATACAGTCCCACAGTCATGCCACAGTTATTGATGAAAATTCAAAAGGAAACAGTTCAAATAATATTGGTGACAATTTACACAACCTGGAGTCTGTTGTAGACAAAGCATGGAGTGTGTGGGGAGGCAGATTCCTAACATTAGAAAAATGTTATGGAACAATTGTGAACTTGTGTTTGGACTTTCAAATAATTTTTTTTATTTTAGCATGGATCCCAGAGAACTTTGTTCTCTATAACTTATTCCCATGTAACAGAAACATCCAAATGCCATTCAAACATTCATTAAATGAAATAAATCTGTTTCACCCCAGGG
>NW_022593841.1:0-1722 GCF_004348235.1 Phoca vitulina
CAATGTGTGGTCTGTGGACCAGCGGCATCAGCATCACCTGGGAACTTGTTAGAAGTACAAGTTCTGGGGCCCACCCAGACCTCCTGAATTCCAAACACTGGGGACAGGGGCCCAGCAATCTGTTTTCACAAGCCCTCCAGGTGTCATGGCACCCCCTGAAGTTTGAACACCACTGAGCAGAGTACTATTCCTCGCCACTCTCCATGGGGCCCTCTCTCACTGGGACCTTGATTAATGAAGTGAAGACCTAACACCAAGCATGCCTGGTTAGCTTCTTCCAATGTTTTCTTGTTTCTTTTTTTCTTTTTTTTCTTTTTGGTCCAGAACAAACCTGCCCACTGGCCACATGTAATTCATCCTGATAGAGGAGAAAGACTAATAAAAGCAGACTCTCTCCTGTGATGGCGGGCGAGGGATGATCAGGACTTCTTGTGATGAGGAGTAAGTCTGTCTAATTTAGTGATGCAGGATTAGCAAGCCAATTAGGCTGCAGTTATACAGCTGATGGTTTACTCATCTCTCTCTATGTCGTGATTATCAATAGGTTCCAAACACAGGAGGGGGAAATGGGGTGTTATTCATTGGACCTCTACAGCTCCAATAATAGGTTGTAGAGAAAGGTGGGAAGGATGCGGGTACAGATCATGTGCAGGAGAGAGACCTAGTTAAGAGAATAACAGGACAGAAGAACCAGAGGAAATCCTAGAATTTTTTAAGGAAATGGAACATGAGAGATGATCAGTTGTGACCTCCCATGTTACAGATAAGTAAGCAGAGCATGGAAGGAACTGAGAGGCATGCTCAAGGTCACATTGCTAGTTAGTGGGGGAAACAAGACCAGAACCCAGGACACATGGCTCTCAACTGTGCACTTTCTGCGGAGGTGGACCAAAGCAGACAACAGTAGAGAAATTTTAAAGTCCAAGAATGCAGATGTTGCTAAGAGAAGTACCAACCCAGGGATTTTCAGCATGGGCAGTGGGTTCAAAGCCAAAGTGCTCTGTGCTCAGAGGAAAGCTCTGCTCAATCCACCTGTGCATGCTCTGTTGCCCCCTCACAGAGCCAAGGCTCAAGCTACACAGCCTGCTCAGTGTGCTCTGAACACTGCTTCCTTTTCCTCTGCTTTTCCTCCTGGTGCTCCACTGCCTACACTCTCTCCCTGCTGCCCCGATGTGGCAAATCCCATCCCTGAAGTGAGCCAACTCAAAACCATTCCTCTACAAAGTGTTCTCTGATTTCACCAATCAACTTTCACCTCTGTACCAGCCACAAATGATCATCTTCCACTCTGAATTCCCAAGACGTTTTATTTTTATATTACTTATGACAACACTTTCTACTTTGTGTTACAGCTATGCTTTACCCCTTGTATTAGAATATAAGCTGCTTAATGGCAAGGGCCATATTTCATCTTTTTTTTTTTTTTTTGGTCTTTTTCTAGTTTCTTTTTTATTTTTTAATGTAAGTATAATAACATGCAGTGTTAATGTATTATTCACAGGTGTACAATACAATGATTCTACAATTCCACATATTTCTCAATGCTCATCAATATTACATACTCTATATCCCTTTATTTAAATCACCCATTCTCCTACCCATCTCCCCTTTGTCAACCACAAGTTTGTTCCCTTTATTTAGGGTCTAGGGTGTTGTGTTTTTGTTTTTGCTTTTCTTTTGGTATTGTTATTTGTCTCTCTTTTTTCTTTTATCATTTTAATT
>NW_022593842.1:0-1721 GCF_004348235.1 Phoca vitulina
AATGGAGCTCCCTGGTCAGCATGATCATTGAAAGCACCTCTCTACCAATGACTTGTATTTTTCCAGAAGGAAGGAGAGAATTAAAGGATGCACATAAAATCAGAAAAGAAAAGGAGGGACCAGAAAGGGGTTCAGAAGCAGATAGTACATTAAGTACCAATTTGACAGGAAGACACTATAAAGATTACAGGTTTGGATCCAAATGTCTAGTTAACAGAGCACTGTGGCTTTCTGAAATAAATGACATGGGGAAGAGCGGGCAAAAAATGACGACGCTCAGATGTAAATAATAATTCCTAGACCCAGATTTCAATGGTAGCAGTATGACTCATGGTGGGAAGAATATTTTATGCCTATAAAAGTTAGAGGGATATATGAGTTAGTTCTGAAAGGGAGATTAAAGATGTGGGAAGATGAGAATGCTAGCCATGAGATCACAGTCTGAAAAACATTCAGTTGTCTCCTTTATATGTGATCCCTCATCTTTTTGAAATCTCTGCATTTGGCCAGAGAGGAGACCACTGAGCTCAGTGTGTTGGCTCACTCCTAGGTATTTTCATCACTATTAAGAGTAAGTGCTGTGCCCTCTGTCAAATTTTTATAGTGACTGATTAAACATATATCTTGGTAATCTGACCATATTTTGAAGATTTTTATTTATTTGTTTGAGAGAGAGAGAGAGAGAGCAAGCATGGGGCATGGGGGCAGAGGGAGAAGGAGAAGCAGACAGCCCGCTGAGCAGGGAGCCCCATACAGGACTAGATCCCAAGACCCTGGGATCATGATCTGAGCCAAAGGCTGACGCTTAACCAACTGAGCCACCCAGGCACCCCCTGACCATATTTTACATTGAGCTCTCTAGGTCTGTGCTGAATAAATGCAGAGAGATGCAGCTTATTCTAGATGAAAACAGAAGTAACTCACATCTATTCTCTATATTGGAAAATAAAAAAGACTGGGAAATTTTGGTCACATTTTTATAATAAATTATCCTTCTTTTATTTAGTCTTAAGAGTTTTTCTTACATATTTCTTCTTAAACTATATTTCAACAATAATCATGATAATAGCAGTTATCATTTCACTGTTTATACTGTGCTAAGAATAAAAATATTAAAATTATTCCTCCCCAAGGAGCCTTTAAGGTAGACAGCCCCAATTTACAGATAAGGAAACTGGGACATAGGTGAGCAAAAAAAGCTATGGAGAGCTAGGGGTAGAAAGTATCCAGCCAGAAGAGCCAATTACCAGCTGACTGAATTCATTCTAAACATCCTTGGAATGCATCATTGGATAGTACCACCAGTGAGGAAGATCCTCATTTTAGTGGTGACTTCTTTTTTTTTTTATTAAGAGAATGGATTATTTTATTTATTTTTTTATTTTATTATGTTATGTTAATCACCATACATTACATCATTAGTTTTTGATGTAGTGTTCCATGATTCATTGTTTGCATGTAACACCCAGTGCTCCATTCAGTACGTGCCCTCTTTAATACCCATCACCAGGCTAACCCATCCCCCCACCCCCCTCCCCTCTAGAACCCTCAGTTTGTTTCTCAGAGTCCATAGTCTCTCATGGTTCATCTCCCCCTCCGATTTCCTCCCCTTCATTTTTCCCTTCCTGCTATCTTCTTTTTTTTTTTTTAACATATAATGTATTATTTGTTTCAGAGGTACGGTGGTGACTTTTTTAAAACAGCCCAAGGTCCCCATTATT
>NW_022593843.1:0-1718 GCF_004348235.1 Phoca vitulina
GGTTCTTCTCCCCCTCCGATTTCTCCCCCTTCATTCTTCCCCTCCTGCTACATTCTTCTTCTTCTTTTTTTCTTTCTTAACATATATTGCATTATTTGTTTCAGAGGTACAGATCTGAGATTCAACAGTCTTGCACAATTCACAGCGCTTACCAGAACGCATACCCTCCCCAGTGTCCATCACCCAGTCACCCCATCCCTCCCACCCCACCCCCCACTCCAGCAACCCTCAGTTTGTTTCCTGAGATTAAGAATTCTTCTTATCAGTGAGGTCATATGATACATGTCTTTCTCTCTTTGACTTATTTCGCTCAGCATAATACCCTCCAGTCCCATCCACGTCCTTGCAAATGGCAAGATCTCATGCCTTTTGATGGCTGCATAATTTTCCATTGTATATATATATATATATATACCACCTCTTCTTTATCCATTCATCTGTTGATGGACATCTTGGCTCTTTCCACAGTTTGGCTATTGTGGACATTAATAGCAAGCGTTCTAACTCGGAGAAACAACACTGAAGAGAAACCGTGCTTTAGCTACCGACGACCTCTGTGTGGGAGGAAGCAGTTTAGGGTGTACTGTGGGTGAAAGCCTGGGGACGGGTTCCGTTTCGTAAAATAGAGGGAGAGACAGGACGGAGAGAAGGCAGCTCTCAACTCACACCATGGTGATGGGGCTAGTACCGTTGCCCCGGGTGTGTGTGCAGGCTTAATGAAAACCGCCTAACTCGAAGGAAAAACTCGGTGGAGAATCCATGCTTCAGCTAAAAGAGCCGCTCCTGAGGGTGGAAGCATTTTGTTGTGTGCGTGCGTGAGAGCCCTGCAAGGGAGTCCCAAACCTAATTCCGTGGGAGCCTCAGGCCGCTGCAGAAGGCAGCACACGACTCCCCACTTGTTTCAGCAAGCTAGCACTGCGGCCCCACTTTTGCATGGAAGTCTAATTGCTTGCGTTCCAACTCAAAGAAACAACAGTGTACAGAAACTGTGCTTTCGGGGCACCTGGGTGGCTCAGACGGTTAAGCGTCTGCCTTCAGCTCAGGTCATGATCCCAGGGTCCTGGGATCGAGCCCCGCATCGGGCTCCCTGCTCGGTGGGAGGCCTGCTTCACCCTCTCCCACTTCCCCTGCTTGTGTTCCCTCTCTCGCTGTGTCTCTCTCTGTCAAATAAATAAATTAAACCTTTAAAAAAAAAAAAGAAGAAACCGTGCTTCAGCTACCGTCGACCTCTCTGGGGGAGGAAGCAGTTTATGCTGCACTGTGGGTGAGAGCCTGGGGACGGGTTCCATAGGTAAAATCGAGGGAGAAACAGGCCGGTACAGAAGACAGCTGTCAACTCACCTCTTGTTTCCGAAGCTAGTATCGTTGCCCCGTGTGTGCCTGCAGGCCTAAAGCCAATCACCTAAGTCGAAGGAAGAATTCTGTAGAGAATTCCTGCTTCAGCGAAAATAGGCATGCCTGAGGCTGGAAGCATTTTGCTGGGTGCATGCGTGAGAGAACTGCAAGGGAGTCCCAAACCATTTTCCGTGTGAGACTCGGGCCCCGGCAGAAGGCAGAACACGACTCCCCACTTGTTTCATGAAGTAAGCACTGCGGCCCCACTTTGGCATGGAAGTCTAATCGCTGGCGTTCTAACTCGGAGAAACAACACTAGAGAAACCGTGCTTTAGCGACCGTCGACCTCTCTGTGGGAGGAAGCAGGTTAGGGTGTACTGTGG
>NW_022593844.1:0-1718 GCF_004348235.1 Phoca vitulina
CCACTGGCACTGATGGGATTCGTGTCCCATGCATTCTGCTGTGGGGACATTTAAAAAAGGTTCATATATCATATCCATCCTCAACCAACACAGTCAGGCTGCCTCTCCACTCTAAGGTTTTGACAGCTTCTTTTGACTTTTAGGAAATTCAGTCTAATAGAAGAAAAACTTCAACACCTGCTGGATAAGTACAGGACTTGTGTTCTGTCTCCAGATCCCCCAATTTCCATCCCTGAATGGTTTCCGTGCATCAGGAAGACTGCCAACTTGCCATACCATCCAAAATGCACCTGCTTCCCCTGTACAGAGACATGGTGAGGTGCTAATAATATTCTTGCAATTCTTGTGTTTTGCGAGCACACATCATATCCTGTTCCAAGCCCCGGGCTCACTGCCGGGAGGTGCCTTCTCTATGCCAGTCATTGAGTCAGGTTATGTACATAGACCGCATATGTGAACAATTACTTACTGCAAAATAATACAATAATTGCATAATACTTAATGGGATTGTACACTCACACAGCAATTGAATCATAGGACCACTGGACCAGGGTAGGGCGGGAAATAAGTTACGATATTCTCAAATACAACACCAGATTTCAAGTCTGAGCTTCAGCATATACAGCAGAAGGAATTTATCACACACTCTTTGCTATAAGTAAAGGAGGGAGGGAGGAAGTGTGATGGAGTAGGAGTAAGGGTCCCTACACTTGTCTCAACCCTGGAACACAGCTAGGTAGATATTAAGTCATTCTGAGCAACCAAGAAATCAGTCAGAGGTCTGAGACAACAAAAACTGCAAGTCTACAAATAGAAAATCAACCACCTTTTGGAATGCAGGAGGTGTGCAGATTTGTCTTGGGGTTGATATAAGTGTGGGGATGACAGCAGGGAAAGAGCGTGCCTCCTGAAGCTACCGACAATGTATTATAGTAGCAGAGAGCAAAACCTGAACTTTGAGAAGTCCGCTATTGTGGGGATGTGCCTGGAATAAAGGTGCTGAAGTGGCAAAGTGGGGCAGAAATACAGGGTCTGAGGCTCCCCTGAGTCCTAAGAAGAACGTGTGGCACCAACGTGATGCACAGTTACTAGGCATAGGAGCCTGAAACCTGGTCGAACAGTGAGTCTAAGTGCAGGCTTTCTGCTCTGCTTTGCCATAAACGGTGAACCACTGTGTGGTCATGGGACCTCTTCCCTGAGACCTGCAGGCAAAAGGCAAAAAGGCTATGAGACCCTCCAATAAAGAATAGCATGGGTCTACCCCGTGGGAGTCCCCAGTTTTGAAGTTTTGAAACTCAGTCATGTGCCTGAGATAGAGAAGCTCCAACACAGGCAGGGTGAACACAGGGTTCTGATGGAAACCGGGCACAGAAATGGGTCGATTGCTCTCCTGTGAGGTCTCACTGAAGAGTGCAGGGTGCGAACTTCCAACACCAGTTTAGAGGACAGATGCCATATTTAATCCACCCAACAGTGCAAAACAGCTCTACCCATTGGAGGCCAGAGCCGCTTACACCAATCCCTGCACCCTGCTCCCAAGATGTGCATTTCCACTAGGCCAAAACCCCTGAGAATAATCACAACAGGCACCTCCCTGAGATCAGCAGAATCTATTCCATCTCACCAAGTCTAATGATCATTGGGTGCTGTTAGTTTCACCTCTAGGGGAACTAGGATCTAGCTTTCTTTCTACTTTTATTCTCATATTATTTTATTTT
>NW_022593845.1:0-1091 GCF_004348235.1 Phoca vitulina
CCAAATAAATAAATAAAATCTTTTTCTTTTTAAAAGAAGACCTACAGATGGGGCCAACAGACACATGAAAAGATGCTCAACATCACTCATCATCAGGAAAATGCAAATCAAAACCACAATGAGATATCAACCTCACATCTGTCAGAATGGCTAAAATAAAAAACACAAACAACAAATTCTAGTGAGGATATGGAGAAATAGGAACCTTATGCACTGTTGGTGGGAACGCAAACTGATGCAGCCACTGAGGAAGACAGTATGGAGGTTCCTCACAAAATTAAAAATAGAACTACTCTATGATCCAGTAATTGTACTTCTGGGTATTTAACCAAAGAATACAAAAACACTAATTCAAAGGGATACACGCACCTCTCTGTTTATTGCAGCATTATTTATAATAGCCAAATTAGGGAAGTAACCTAAGTGTCCATTGATAGATAAATGGATAAAGAAGAGATTCATATATATAAATTATGGAATATTATTCAGCCATAAAAAAGAATGAACTCTTGCCATCTGCAACAACATGGATGGAGCTAGAGAGTACAATGTAAGTGAAGTAAGTCAGTCAGAGAAAGTCAAATACCATATGATTTCACTCATATGTGAAATTTAAGAAACAAAAAAAATGAGCAAAGGGAAAAAAAGAGCAAGAAAGAGAGAGACGAATCGAGAAAGAGAGAGACAAATGAAGGAACAGACTCTTAATTATAGGGAACAAACTGATGGATACCAGAGAGGACAGGGGGTGGGAGGATAGGTGAGATAGGTGAGTGCATCAAAATTTAAAAATTAAAAACTTCTGGTCTTCAGAGATAGAACAGAATGAAGACAAACCACAACCTGGGAGAAATTTGCTGAACACCTATCTGAGAGAAAGGACTTTTTCCAGAATATAGAACATACTCTTAAAACTCAATAATATGTATCCAATTAAAAAATGGATTTGGGGGTGCCAGGGTGGCTCAGTCTGTTGAGTGTCCGACTCTTGATTTTGGCTCAGGTTATGGTTTCAGGCTTGTGGGATTGAGCCCTGAGTCAGGCTCCATGCTTGGCGGGGAGTCTGCTTGAGATTCTCTCTCTCTATCTCC
>NW_022593845.1:1101-1718 GCF_004348235.1 Phoca vitulina
GGGGAGGTGCAGGGAGAGGAATAGGGAGAGAGAGGATCTTAAGCAGGCTCCACATTCAGCGTGGAGCCCAACTGGGAGCTTGATCTCACGACCCTGAGATCATGATCTAAGCCAATATCAAGAGTCGAACACTTAACCGACTGACCCACCCAGGTGCCCCCAGGTAAGCGGTTTCTTAAAAAGTTAAATATACACTTAGCATATGATGTAGCAATCCTACCATTAAGTATTTTACCTCCCCCAAAATGAAAACATATGCTCACGCAAAGACCTGCATGTGACTGCTTTTAGCAGATTTATTCATAATAGACAAAAAACTAAGAACAACTCAAATGTCCATTAACTGATGAATGCATAAACAGACTGGTGTATCCATACAACTGGAATACTACTCAGCAATAAAAAAGGAATGAATTGCAGATAGATGCAACAACCTTGATGAATCTCAAAAGGATTATGCTGAGTGAGAGGAGCCAATCACAAAAGACTACATACTGTATGATTTCATTTATAAGACATGGTGGAAAAGGCAAAACTATAGGGACAAAAATGAGGCTGGTGGCTGCCAGCGGCTGATGGTGGGAAAAGGGGATTGAGTGCAAACAAAAATGTTCTAG
>NW_022593846.1:0-1717 GCF_004348235.1 Phoca vitulina
TAAGAGAAGCTTCCTTAAATCTGAAGGAAGAAAACATTTTTAAAAGTGAACAATGTTTCAAACAAGAGTTCATAAAAAGTACAATTATCTTCCTCTGTCCATTCAGTTTCATGTTATTAATTTTTGGTCTGTTTGAATCCAGTTTTTCTATTAGTTTTGGTAATTTTTACTTTACTTTTGCTATCTCAAAGATATCAGATACCTACTTTTTGGAAGTCCTGCCCATGAATATCCTTGAAGATGTAACACATTTGCAGTAACATCGGAGTAAGGTGGGAACCGTACATGACAAGACATGATAGTGACCATGGCTACGGATGGGTTTAGAGTTCATTACGATGCAATTGACAAGGAAATGTGGTTATTCCCATGACACACCACACAAACATAAATCAAAGGCAAATACAGAAAGTTACAGAGTTGTAAGCAAAATGTAAGATTTTTAAAAATATTAAAAATATATTTTTAAAACTTTAAAAAATATATATATTTTTTAATTCATCAAAGTCCAGAAAAACATAGGAAATATTTTAGCAAAATACAGAACGCATGTTTTCTAGGCACATAATTTAAAAAATGAATAAAAACTTGTTTACCATTTTTTTTGTAAGAGCGGACCAATAATTCAAGAAAAATGTTTACTTTTTAACCAAGTTAAAACAGAATTTTAATTTTGCATCCACATAGTTTGGTATTTAAATTTATCTTAATTTTAACCAGTATTGACAACACATAAAATTCCTTTCCAGTTTCCTTTTCCAAAAACCTACTACAACTTTCTTTTATACATTGAAATTTAGACTTAAGTTTTCGTTCTTCAAATAACCAGCCTTATCTTAGGAGTAATCATTTTTCTTTTCCCTCAACAAAAAATGTGTTCCCATTCCACATACCCTTTTTCACCAAAACACATATCTTACTTTCCTGGCACACGGAGCTTTTTTCTTTATCATTTCTAATAGTCTAAATTATATTTATTAGAATTCTTAAGTCTTAGAAACCTTAGTTTCTAGGGAAAGCTATATAGTAAACAATTGTGAACTGTTTGTTATGCCAGTAGTCTTTAGATTAGCAAATTTAGGAATACATTTCACAATTTCTAAAAACATAGTGCCATAGCTCAATAACGTATACACCAGGTTTACTAATGGACCCATAGTTATCTTTATAGCTTTCCTATAATAAGACAAAAGAAGATAAACCTATGGTTAGTACGTAATGTTTTATTTTTTTATTGTATTTAGTTTGGCAAAAAAATGAAGAACTAAGTAAATTGTTAAGAAGCCAATACATGGAGCACCTTGGTGGCTCGGTAGGTGAAGCACACAACTCTGGATTTCAGGGTTGTGAGTTTGTGCTCCATGTTGGGCGTGGAGCCTACTTGCAAAAAAAAAAAAAAAGGCAATACTCTCCCTAGCAATGGACAGATTCAATGCAATCCCTTTCGAACCCCTGAATGCTTGTTTGCACACTCCAAAAAGAGGATCTTAAATTTTCTGTGCAATTACAGGGACTCAGAACATCCAAAGAATCCTGAAGATGAACAAATCTGTAAGAACTCACAATTCCAGATTTCAAAACTCTCTAAAACTTACTTACAAAGCTACAATAATCAAGAGTGTGGTACTGGCCTAAAGATAGACGTAAGGATATATTAAGCATATTTGAGGGTCCAGAAATAAATCACTTATCTGGGGCGCCTGGGTGGCTCCGGCAT
>NW_022593847.1:0-1717 GCF_004348235.1 Phoca vitulina
ACAGCAGCCTTCCTTACAGGCCTGCTTCTCACTCCGAGTTACGTTTAGGTTCCATTTCTCATGCTTTCACAAAAACACACAATAGATGAAGTGCACGCTCAGGAAGGGCGATCTTTGCTGAGGCACGGGTCCTCTGCACTTTTGTTCCCTTGCGTTGGGTGGATGGCACTTAGGACTACACGCACACACGGGAGAGCCGATCTAGTTTCCCGAAACAAGAGTTGAGTCGATAGCTGCCTCCTGCCCATGCTTATTTCTCCCTCGGAATTCTGCTGGGACTCATTCCCCAGGTTTGCACTCAAGCAGAGTTGAAAATTCTGCCACCCTGTGGAGAGGCGAATGAGCTGAAGCTGGGGTTCTTGACCGGCTTCTTTCTGCCAAATCAGTGTGGAGCACTTGGCATTCCTATGCACACATGGAGCGGTAGTGTTAGCTTCAGGTAACAAGAGCTGAGTCAAGCGGTGCCTTCTGGCCCGGACTTCTTCTCCCTCGGTCTCACGTAAGGAACCCGTTCCCCAGGCTCTCACCCACGGTAGCCTGGAAACTGCTTCCTCCCTCAGAGACGTGGATGGTAGCTAAAGCACGGTTTCTCTACCGTGTTGTTTCTTCGAGTTAGAACGCTAGCGATTAGACTTCCATGTGAAAGTGGGGCCGCAGTACTTAGCTTGATGAAACACATGGCGAGTCGTGTTCTGCCTTCTGCTGGGGCCTGAGTCTCACTCGCAAAAAGCTTTGGACTCCCTCGCAGGGCTCTCACACACGCACACAACAAAATGCTTCCCCACCCTCTGGAGTGGCTGTTTTAGCTGAAGCATGGATTCTCTACCAAGTTTTTCCTTCGAGTTAGGTGGTTGTCTTTAAGCCTGCACGCACACCCGGGGTAACGGTACTAGCCCCATAGCCATGGTATGAGTGGAGGGCTGCCTTGTGTACCGGCCTGTCTCTCCCCCGATTTTACGAAATGGAACCCATCCCCAGGCTCTCACCCACAGTACACCCTATACTGCTTCCTCCCACAGAGGTCGACGGTAGCTAAAGCACGGTTTCTCTACAGTGTTGTTTCTCCGAGATACAACGCTAGCGATTAGACTTCCATGCAAAAGTGGGGCCGCAGTGCTAACTCCATGAAACAAGTGGGGAGGCGTGACCTCCCTTCTCCCGGGGCCTGAGTCTCACACGGAAAATGGTTTGGGACCCCATTGCACTTCTCTCACGCAAGCACACAGCAAAATGCTTCCAGCCTCAGGAATGCCTATGTTCGCTGAAGCAGGAATTCTCTACAGAGTTGTTCCTTCGACTTAGGTGCTTGGCTTTAGGCCTGCAGGCACACCCGGGGCAACTGCACTAGCCTCGTAAACACGAGGTGAGTTGACAGCTGCCTTCTGCACTGGCCTGTCTCTCCCTCGATTTTACCTATGGAACCTGTCCCCAGGCTCTCACCCACAGTGCAGCGTAAACTGCTTTCTCACACAGAGAGGTCGACGGTAGCTAAAGCACGCTTTCTCTACACTGTTGTTTCTTCGAGTTTGAATGCTAGCGATTAGACTTCCAGGCAAAAGTGGGGCCGCAGTGCTAGCTTGATGAAACACATGGCGAGTCGTGTTCTGCCTTCTGCTGGGGCCTGAGTCTCACTCGCAAAAAGCTTTGGACTCCCTTGCAGGGCTCTCATACACGCACACAACAAAATGCTTCCACCCTCTGGAGTGGCTGTTTTAGC
>NW_022593848.1:0-1717 GCF_004348235.1 Phoca vitulina
CTTTCATTCATAATTTTATTAATTTGGGTCCTTTCTCTTTTCTTTTGCATTAAGTCTGGCTAGTGGTTTATCGATCTTATTAATTCTTTCAAAGAACCAACTGCTAGTTTCGTCGATCTGATCTACTGTGTTTCTGGTTTCTAATTCATTGATCTCTGTTCTAATTTTAATAATTTCTCTTCTAATGCGTGGCTTAGGCGTCGTTTCTTGCCTTTTCTCTAGCTCTTTAAGGTGTAGAGTTAGTTGGTGAATTCTGGATTTTTCTATTTTTTTTTGAGTGAGGCTTTGATGGCTATGTATCTCCCCCTTAGGACTGCCTTTGCAGTATCCCATAGGTTTTGGACTGATGTGTCTTCGTTCTCATTGATTTACATGAATTGTTTAAGTTCTTCTTTGATTTCTTGGTGGACCCAAACATTCTTGAGCAGAGTGGTCTTTAGCTTCCAAGTGTTTGAATTTCTGCCAAATTTTTTCTTGGGACTGAGTTCCAGTTTTAAAACATTGTGGTCTGAAATTATACAGGGAATAATCTCAGTCTTTTGGTATCGGTTGAGACCCGATTTGTGCCCCAGTATATGGCCTATTCTGGAGAAAATTCCATGTGAGCTAGAGAAGAATGAGGATTCTGTTGTTTTAGGGTGGAATGTTCTGTAAATATCTATGATGTCCATCTGGTCCAATGTATCATTCAAAGCTCTTGTTTCCTTGTTGATTTTCTGCTTAGATGATCTGTCCTTTGCTGAGGGTGGAGTATTGAGGTCTCCTGCAATTAACCTATTGTTATCAGTATGACTCTTTAGTTGGCTTATGTAGATGGCTGCTCCCATGTTGGGGGCATATTTACAATTGTTAGATCTTCTTGTTGGATAGACCCTTTAAGAATGATATAGTGTTCTTCTGTGTCTCTAACTACAGACTTTAGTTTAAAATCTAATTTGTCTGATATAAGAATTGCTACCCCAGCTTTCTTTTGAGGTCCGCTGGCATGGAAGATGGATCTCCATCCCTTCACTTTCAGTCTGGATGTATCTTTAGGTTCAAAATGAGTCTCTTGTAGACAGCATTTGGATGGGTCCTGTCTTTTTCTCCAATCTGCAAGCCTGTGCCGTTTTATGGGAGAATTTAGGCCATTCACGTTGAGAGTGATTATTGAAAGATACGAATTAATTGTTATCATGTTGCCTGTGAAGACGTTGTTTTTATAGATTGTCCCTGTAAATTTCTGTTCTATATCACTCTTGGGGTCTTTCTGCTTTTATAGGACCACCCCTTAATATTTCTTGCAGGGCCGGCTTAGTGGTCACATATTCTTTCAGTTTCTGCTGGTCGTGGAAGCTCTGCATCTCTCCATCCATTCTAAATGAAAGCTTTGCCAGATAAAGTATTCTTGGCTGCATGTTCTTCTCATTTATTACCCTGAATATGTCTTGCCAGGCCTTTCTGGCTTGCCAGGTCTCTGTGGATAGGTCTGACATTATTCTGATATTCCTCCCTCTCTACGTAAGGAATCTCTTCCCCCTAACTGCCCTGAAGATGGTTTCCTTGGTTCTAAGATTTGCGAGTTTTACTATTATATGCTGGGTTTTGGCCTGTTTTCCTTGATCTTAGGAGGGGTTCTCTTGGCCTCTAGGACTCGAATGTTTGTTTCATTCCCCAGATTCGGGAAGTTCTCAGCTATGATTTGCTCAAATACATCTTCTAGTCCTCTCTCTCTCTC
>NW_022593849.1:0-1112 GCF_004348235.1 Phoca vitulina
AGCCTGTCCCCACCCCGTCACCGCACTCAGGACTCTCAACACCACAGACACAAGTGGGTTCATTTGACAGGCAAATAGGGTGAGCAGAATGGTCCGTTGGCATTCGTGCGCTGAGCTGTGAGGACGACCATCTCTCGGGCTCGTGCGCCTGATCTGTCTCTTCTCTGCGCGTCCGGTGCTCACGCCCTTTGCTCGTGTAGCGACGACGGTGGCTCGACTTCTCTCCCTGATGGGCGAGGGGGCCTGAGCTTTTACAAAGGTGCCCTCAGCGTCCACGTCCGTGCGGAGGGCAGAGGGGTGGGAGCACAGGAGAGCGTGTGATCTCTCTGCTGCCACGACCCCTCCGGCCCCAAAGGGAACCCTGCTCCAGTGCATCACGGGGAAACTGTCAGTTAGGGAACAAGGACAAAATGGAACAACACCCTTTTCCTTCTTTTCCTGGGACTACTGGCCGGTTTCTCCTCGAGTGAGAAATGAGCAACACCACACGCAGGAGTGACCTGCGTCCCCGTGGCAGGCTCTGGCTGGAAAGGGTGCTGTTTCATTCATCTCCAAATAACACCTCGGGTCAGGGATTATTCTGTCCGTTTGACGGGTGAAGGACACAGAGCTCAGAAAGGTAAAGCCAGTGTCTCAGCATATGCACAATTTGTCCAAAAGCTTCCGGCAGAAGCAGAACGAGACACCCAGTGGGTCTGACGGCACAGTTCAGCCCCTCTCCGCACCATGAGGAGCTCTGGGGACGAGGGCGGGTCCAGGCCACCACGTGGGAGCCTGGTGCACATGGGGCCGCCTGCAGGGGACCCCCTTCCCCCACCAGAGCCTGGGAACAGCTGGAACCACACGGAAAGGTCACAGGCAGATAAGAAGGGAAGGTCCCCTTCCCCGGCCCCACCCCCCTCTGCGACGGTGCCACAGCTCAGCTGTCCCTACTGCGGGGGCCACGGGAGGCTGTCCTGGCCCTCACTCACACACGCCCTCCTCAGCCTGGGAGCTGGGGACACAAGCAGGCTGGGGGGTGCGGAGGGGGTGCACCCAAGGGTCTGAGATTGTAGACACAGCTCCGGGGACAAAGCAGGACTCTGGAAAGTGAGACTGAGCTACTGATGATC
>NW_022593849.1:1122-1716 GCF_004348235.1 Phoca vitulina
CTAGCAGCTATGATCACAGCACAGCTGAGTTCCCATGGCTGGATGCACACTGAGCGGGTCCGACACAGGAGACCCTGGAGCTTCTCTGGGCAGAACCACGTGGGCAGCTCAGAGTAGGTCGTCTGCAGGGACAGTGACATTACTTCACATGGTCTGATGTGGGGGCTTGGGTGGGTTCGGCTAGCAGCCTAGATGTGGGACAGATAATTTCTGAGCAAATGCTTCTCATCTCCCACCAACAATTACTGAACAGCTACCAGGAAGCAGCTCTGTCCGAGTCACAGGTGATGGGGCAGAGAACAAGGTGAAGCTTCTGCCCTCAGGCTGCCTGCAGACTCGTGAGGGAGAAAATACACTGAAACTAAGGACGCCCGTGAGCACAAACAGCATTTGTGAGCAGCATAGGGAGCAGCTGAGAAAGGGAAGCAAGAAGAGGAGAGACCGTTCCTTTCACAAGCTCTATCTGCTCACTTTTGCCAAAGAAATCAGGAAAGCAGGAACTCTACAGTCTTGGAGAGTCTCCCCTGGAGGACAGTCGACCAGGACCCAGGGTCTGGTCTATCCCACTAATGCCCCCGAATGTGGAAGTTTGGA
>NW_022593850.1:0-1716 GCF_004348235.1 Phoca vitulina
TAGTAGTGCATGATGTCATTGTTCTCAACCCTCCCCATTATGTGACAAACGTCTATAGAAATCACACTTTTTCCGTCTGTAAGGCATATGTCAACAGATCCTACACTGATGAACACAAAACAAAACAAAGGACAAAGAATATCTTGAATCACTACATTCAATTACCTTGGAATTTTAATTTTTTAAACATTCAAGAAGAGGGGTGCCTGGGTGGCTCAGTCGGTTAAGTGGTTAAGCATCTGCCTTCAGCTCCGGTCATGATCTCAGGGTCCTGAGATCGAGCCCCGCATCGGGCTGCCTGCTCAGCGGGGGTGTCTGCATCTCCCTCTCCCTCTGCCCCTCCCCCTCCTCGAGTTCTCTCTCTCTCTCTCTCTCTCAAATAAATAAATAAAATCTTTAAAAAAATAAAATTAAATTAAATTAAAATAAATAAAAAAATAAACATTCAAGAAGATATCCACTGTACGATTGCAACTATATGACATTCTGGAAAAAGCCAAACTTTTCAAGTTAGGAGTTAAGGGTTGTGGCAAAGGGAGGGATGAATAGGCACAGCACAGAGGACTTTTAAGGCAGTGAAACTATTCCATGTCATTATACATTTGTTAAAACCAATAGAATGTACAACACCAAGACTGAACCGGAATGTAAATTATGGACTTTGGATGATAAAGATGAGTTAATGTAAATAAAACAATGTATCACTGTGGCACAGGATGTTGACAACAGGGGAGGCTATGCGTGTATGGGAACATGGGGTAAATGGAAACTCTCTGTACTTTCTGCTATATTTTGCTGTTAACTTGAAAATGTTCTAAAAAAGTAAGGTCTATTTATTGTGAAGAAAAAAAAGGTATCCATTGAGCCTGCTCTTACCATGTACTAAAGTAAGATACAGCCACAGTGAAAATTAAGATAAAGACCAAAGTAGCAGAATACAGGTATTATCCACCAAATTGAAGTATATGAAAATACATAAAGCAAATAATTTTAATTGCATACTTAGGCAAGAAAAAAATGGACAATTATATAATTGAATCTTATAAACAGGGATTCACTACCATATGAAGCAAAACTGGATTATCTATATAATTAAGAGTTTTTATTCTAATTTTAAATCAGACATCATGGTTTAATCTAAGAATCATAATGAAAGTTTAATAAGATAAAAAACAGATTATAATTACCTAATATTGCCCCAGTAATTTATATACAAATACCTGTTAAATATTCACCAAAAGTCAAAAAAGTAACCAGCACTTCAATTTAATACAGATCATGCTACTGAAACCAGTACCATGTGATACCATCATATTACCTGCTGTTAAAATAAAATCTTAAAACAACAACAAAAATTAAGTCAGGGCTATAATTCCTGTGCAAAAAAGATTCCATAGATCAGGCCAAAGACTGCCACCATTAGATCCCACTTGAATGGCTGGCCCTTGGTTGGTATCTGGGAACTTGGATTTCGGGAGGGTTCCCACCATTCCATATCTGGTAAGAGTGGCTGTGCCTAAGTGTTGGTACAAACCTGGTGTCTTATCCTGTATACTTGATTTCCTTCAGGGAACCTGGAATTTTGGTATACGCTAGGGAGAAGATGCCTACATGATTATCATTTCAAGAAAACTTCAGGCACTGAGTCTCTATAAGATTCCATTAAAACTGTATCAGATAAAAATTTCTGACAATCCAGAAAATGCTTTCAGTCTT
>NW_022593851.1:0-1715 GCF_004348235.1 Phoca vitulina
CTGTACTTTTGTCTGAAGATGGGACCAACTGTGGGAGGAAGTGGGAAATCCCTTTATGGAAGCAAATGTTGTAAAAGAAAATTGGTATCTGGTTCTTGTCCCTTGTGCATGCATAATATGTGGGGGTTAACTGAATGCACTTGTAATTTATAACTCTATGCTGACAGATATAAGCTTGGGAAAGGCAATTTTAGGGCGGGGAGAGGGATGATTGTTATATCTGGAGTGCTCTATGTCTCAGAATTTGATTGTAAGTCAAATTATGCATGGCAATCAACTTGGAATGAAGGGTTTCATGGGTTGTAGGACTTCCGGTGATAAAGCTGGGACAGTCCAGAGCAAAATAAGATGCGCTGGTTGCTTTCCCTAACACAGATACCAGCTACGTACCAAGGTCTGGCAAATGACCTGCCACCTATTTTTGTAAATGAAGTTTTATTGGGATACAGCCATGCCCATCTAATTATGAATGGTCTATGGGTGATGTCCCACTACGCTAGCAGAGCCCAATAGCTGTTTAGAGGGAGACCCTATGGGCCACAGCGCTGAGCATACTTGCTACCTAGCATTGCACAGAAAAAGTTTGTCACATCCTGATCTATATTTCACTTAGAAAAGATCTTGAAGACGATGTATGCAAAGATGTCTAAAGATTTTGGGGCGCCTGGGTGGCTCAGTCAGTTAAGGGTCCTACTGTTGATTTCAGCTCAGGTCATGATCTTAGGGTGGTGAGATCAAGCTCCAGGTCAGACTCCATGGTCAGTGGGGAGTCTGCTTCTCTCCTTCTCCCTCTCTCTCTGCCCCTTCCCCCACTTGTGTGCTCTCTCTCTCTCTCAGATAAATCAATCACTCAATCAATCACTCAATCAATCTTAAAAAAAAAAAGATGTCTAAAGTATTCATCAGAGATAACCAAACCCACATTCTTTCACTTTATGATCAACCACCATAAAATGGCTTTATATAGTGAAGTTCTGATACAGACATCCAATTACTCCTTGATAAGAGGGAATGCTAACCTTTCACCAAAAAGACCAAGAAAACAGTTGCTATTTTATCTAAAATGTTCTTTTCTGTCTAGGTTCTCTTTGTCCTGGGATTTAGCTTCCTGCTGTTCAGGATAGTTTGTAGATCTATAAATCGCTCAATGCTCAAAGTTGGGGTTTTTTTCCGTAATTTTATTAAGTTTTTAAATTTTAATTCCAGTAAAATCATCATACAGTGTTTATTACTTTCAGGTGTACAATATAAGGCTTCAAATATTCTATACATTACTCAGTGCTCAACATGATAAGTGCACTCCTTAATCCCCATCACCTGTATCTGCCAACCCCCACCCACCTCCCCTCTGGTAACCATCAGTTTGTTCTCTATAGTTAAGAGTCTGTTTCTTGGTTTGTCTCTCTCTCTCTTTTTTTTCTTTGTTCATTTTTTTCCTTAAATTCCACGTATGAGTGAAATCATATGGTATTTGTCTTTATTTCGCTTAGCGTAATACCCTTTAGCTTCATCCGTGTCATTGCAAATGGCAAGATTTCATTTTTTTAAAGATTTTATTTATTTGTCAGTGAGAGAGAGCACAAGCGGGGGAAGTGGCAGGCAGAGGGAGAAGCAGGCTCCCCACTGAGCAAGGACCCCAATGGGGGACTCGGTCCCAGGACCCAGGGTTCATGACCTGAGCCAAAGGCAGATGCTTAATCGACTGAGCCACCCAG
>NW_022593852.1:0-1713 GCF_004348235.1 Phoca vitulina
TCACTCACGAGGAAATAGAAATTCTCAATAGACCTATAAAAAAATAAAGATTTAATCTATTATAAAAAAGGAGAGCTGGACTTTAGCTTCTACTGCTGACAGAATGACAGACCTCTCATCATACACCACTATAAAACAGGATCAAGGAGATGAAGTGACTGTTTTCTCCACTGGAGAATTGGCAGCCTAGACTGCACAACTGAGAGAAGAGAACCCACCCTAGGCCCCACCATGCTGCAACCCTCTCCCTGAGAAGGGCCTGGAATCTGCATAGCAGGGCATATGAGGAGGGAGCTGTGCAAAACCAGGGAGCCCCAAAGTGTGTATAGGGGTTCCTCATGAGTCCCTGGGCCACCGCAGCGCTGCACATGCAAGAGGGCAGTGGACACCAGGCCGAGAAGCTGTGCCTGCTGAGGGGTTGAGAGCAGAACAGGACCTGAGGCACAGCTATGGCAGAAGATCTACCTGGACTCTTCATCAAACCTAGACAGCTAGATAAGACCCCAGAAAGGTCACACATCAGGAAGGAGAACCATGACCAGGAGAAAAGGACTATTCTAGACCTGCCCAAACAAAGCCTAAAACTACACTTTGGCAAGAGGCAGGGGTAAGACAGATTGTGAAGAATGAGTCCTGACAAGTAAGAGAGACCCTCCATCAGGTCAGCCCCCCTCCTTTTGTCCTTCATGTCACCCCTCTTTATGCCTCCCTGAGGACCAATGTGCAAGCATTCTGGACATTTCTGTGGGCGTGGTCCCAGCGATCCAGAGCCACGTCCAGAATTGCCATGAGGCGCTGCAGATGAGGGACCGCCCTGGGCTTGAGATGCCGCCGGAGCAACAGCAGGCCAGTCTACTTGCTCCGTGCCCCCAGCAGGCCCTGCCCTGGTGCTGGTGGGCTGGGGCATGTGTGTATTTATTTATTCATGTTCCTGCAGCCCCGGGTCTGACTGACAAGGAGACCACCCAGCTGGGGGCTCCAGTTTCAGGGTCAGGGCCCGAATCCTCCCAGAGGGGAGCTGCACTGGGAGGGAAGGCCTCAGGGAATGCATGGAGAAGCAGCCCGGTCATGCGGGAAGGAGCCCCTGAAGGGGGCAGGGGGTGCATGCGTCTCTCAAAGCTCCTGGCCTGGTGGGAGCACAGGGTGCTCCAGGTGGAGGTAGCCTGGCCAACAGGTAGAGAGGCCCATGAGGCCTTTGGGAGGGCCTGGAGGGGGCAAGACAGGGAGCAGGTCAGGGAAGAGCCAAGCCACCTGCCGGTAAGGGCAAAGACTCCTGGCACCTGGGGCCCTGGGCTCTGACGGTGGCAAAGTCCCTGCTGCTGCACATCTCTAGGCAACCCCCCACAGAGGAGGGGGGCCGATGGGGCTGCCAAGGCCAGAAGGGCCTGGAGGGAAAGAAGGAGCCAAGGACAGGGGGAGTGACTGAGAGGCAAGCACCATCCTGCGCGCCCTGCAGGTGGCCTCCGTGGTGACTCAGGGCCCCATGTACTTGCATGTAGGGATGCAACTGCCTTCCATCTCTGCGGGACACACCTGCTCAGAGGAGGGGTCAAGGACACATCCTGGGCGGGGGGATCTGCTTCTTTCACTGCTGACCCAGAGGGGGACCCAGGCCCAGGGCATCCCTCTCCCAGAGATGGGCACTGGGAGGTCCTGGAAGGGGGGGGGGGGGGGGGGCATCAGTGGGATCTGTTGCTGGCCTGTTCACTCACA
>NW_022593853.1:0-1712 GCF_004348235.1 Phoca vitulina
CTGAGATCATGATCTGAACCAAAATTAAGAGTCAGATGCTTAACTTATTGAGCCACCTGGACGCCCTGAAAATATTTTTAATTTTGAGGATATGATTTTATCTATTCTTTCTTTCTTTTCTTATGCTTTGGTGTCAGATCTAAAAACATTGCTAAATCCAAGGTTATGAAGATTTAGCCCCATTTATTTCTCATAGAGTTTATAATTTTACCTCTTCCATTTAAGCCTTTACTGATTTTGAGCTAATGTTTCTATGTGGTATGAGGTAAGGGTCCAGTTTCATTCCTCTGCACATGGATAACCAATTGTCTCCCAATGTAGTGTTGTCGACCCTTGTCAAAATTCAGTGGACCATAGATGAAGGGGTTTATTTCGGCTCTCAGTTCAATCCCACTGATCTGTATGCATACCTTGCTTTAAAAAAATTATTTTATTTATTTAAAAAAATTTTTAATTTAAACTCAATTAATTAACATACAATGTATTCTTTGTTTCAGGGTGTATGCATACCTTTACGACAACAGCACAACGTTTGACTTATTGTTGCTTTGTATTAAGATTTGAACTTTGGAAGTATGACCTTTCACCTTTGAATTTCTTTTTCAAGATTGTTCTGGCTATCTTGTGGTCCTTTGAAATTCCATATGACTGTTAGGATTAGCTTGTGCAATTCTTCCCAAAGGCCTTTGTGAATTTCCTTGGGAACACGTTGAATTTCCACATTGCATTGTGTACTATTGCCATCTTATCAATAGTATGTCTTTTCATCATGATGGGGTGTCCTCAGAGTTATTTAAGTTTCCCTTTCTTTCAGCAATGTTTTGTAACTTTCGGTGGACAAGACTTGCACCTTGATTATATCTATCCATAAGTATTTGGTCAATGTTGATGTTCCCTAAAATGGAATTGTTTTCTTGAATTCCTTTTTGGATGATTCATTGCTAGTGTATACAAATAAGAGAGATTTTTGTGTATTGATATTTTGCTCTGTAACTTTGCTGAATTAGGTAACTGGCTGTAATGATTTTTTGTTGATTCTTTTAAGAAGCTCTCTATATAAGATGATGTCATCTCTGGTCTCCAAATAGATCTAGTTCTACTGTTTCCTTTCACATATGGATGCCTTATTTCTTGCCTTATTGTTTTGGGTAGAACTTTCAGTACAATACTGAGCAATGAGTGAAAGCCAGAATGATGGACTTGTTTGTGAGTTCAGAGTAGAGCTGTTAGTCCTCAAAATTGAGCATGATGTTTGATTAGGGTTAGGGGTTAGGGGTTAAGGTTAAGGGTTAGGGGTTAGGGTCAGGGTCTCCCTGTCCTCTGCTGTATAGGGACCATTCTCCTCCGGTAACCAGATTGATCGTTTCAGAACATAACCTTTGAGCCTCTCTGCGATCTGCTCCCCACCTGTCTGTCCTCTCCAGCCTCACCTCTCCCACCGCAGCCCCCCTCTGTGGGCCACCCAGCTGTGTGGTTGTCCCACATGTGCCTTGGGCCTGACTCCAATCCTTTACATTCTCTGTGCCCTCTGCCAGGAGCACTCTTCTCTCCCCTTGCATCATGTCTGGCTTGTTCTCCCATTGGCTGGGCCTCTACTTGCCCCCTGGTGACCTGACTCATGTCTGCTGGGTGAGTGTGCTCGTCCCCTATTTAAATGTAGTACCTGCCTTCCCTGTGTGAGCGATTTACTAACCTGCGAGGTATGGGGGCAG
>NW_022593854.1:0-1712 GCF_004348235.1 Phoca vitulina
CTGAGATCATGATCTGAACCAAAATTAAGAGTCAGATGCTTAACTTACTGAGCCACCTGGACGCCCTGAAAATATTTTTAATTTTGAGGATATGATTTTATCTATTCTTTCTTTCTTTTCTTATGCTTTGGTGTCAGATCTAAAAACATTGCTAAATCCAAGGTTATGAAGATTTAGCTCCATTTATTTCTCGTAGAGTTTATAATTTTACCTCTTCCATTTAAGCCTTTACTGATTTTGAGCTAATGTTTCTATGTGGTATGAGGTAAGGGTCCAGTTTCATTCCTCTGCACATGGATAACCAATTGTCTCCCAATGTAGTGTTGTCGACCCTTGTCAAAATTCAGTGGACCATAGATGAAGGGGTTTATTTCGGCTCTCAGTTCAATCCCACTGATCTGTATGCATACCTTGCTTTAAAAAAATTATTTTATTTATTTAAAAAAATTTTTAATTTAAACTCAATTAATTAACATACAATGTATTCTTTGTTTCAGGGTGTATGCATACCTTTACGACAACAGCACAACGTTTGACTTATTGTTGCTTTGTATTAAGATTTGAACTTTGGAAGTATGACCTTTCACCTTTGAATTTCTTTTTCAAGATTGTTCTGGCTATCTTGTGGTCCTTTGAAATTCCATATGACTGTTAGGATTAGCTTGTGCAATTCTTCCCAAAGGCCTTTGTGAATTTCCTTGGGAACACGTTGAATTTCCACATTGCATTGTGTACTATTGCCATCTTATCAATAGTATGTCTTTTCATCATGATGGGGTGTCCTCAGAGTTATTTAAGTTTCCCTTTCTTTCAGCAATGTTTTGTAACTTTCGGTGGACAAGACTTGCACCTTGATTATATCTATCCATAAGTATTTGGTCAATGTTGATGTTCCCTAAAATGGAATTGTTTTCTTGAATTCCTTTTTGGATGATTCATTGCTAGTGTATACAAATAAGAGAGATTTTTGTGTATTGATATTTTGCTCTGTAACTTTGCTGAATTAGGTAACTGGCTGTAATGATTTTTTGTTGATTCTTTTAAGAAGCTCTCTATATAAGATGATGTCATCTCTGGTCTCCAAATAGATCTAGTTCTACTGTTTCCTTTCACATATGGATGCCTTATTTCTTGCCTTATTGTTTTGGGTAGAACTTTCAGTACAATACTGAGCAATGAGTGAAAGCCAGAATGATGGACTTGTTTGTGAGTTCAGAGTAGAGCTGTTAGTCCTCAAAATTGAGCATGATGTTTGATTAGGGTTAGGGGTTAGGGGTTAAGGTTAAGGGTTAGGGGTTAGGGTCAGGGTCTCCCTGTCCTCTGCTGTATAGGGACCATTCTCCTCCGGTAACCAGATTGATCGTTTCAGAACATAACCTTTGAGCCTCTCTGCGATCTGCTCCCCACCTGTCTGTCCTCTCCAGCCTCACCTCTCCCACCGCAGCCCCCCTCTGTGGGCCACCCAGCTGTGTGGTTGTCCCACATGTGCCTTGGGCCTGACTCCAATCCTTTACATTCTCTGTGCCCTCTGCCAGGAGCACTCTTCTCTCCCCTTGCATCATGTCTGGCTTGTTCTCCCATTGGCTGGGCCTCTACTTGCCCCCTGGTGACCTGACTCATGTCTGCTGGGTGAGTGTGCTCGTCCCCTATTTAAATGTAGTACCCGCCTTCCCTGTGTGAGCGATTTACTAACCTGCGAGGTATGGGGGCAG
>NW_022593855.1:0-1709 GCF_004348235.1 Phoca vitulina
CATCTATCTATCTATCTATCTATCTATCTATCTATCTATCTATCATCATCATCATCTATCTATATCGTCATCTATCTATGTATTCCTCAATCCATCCATCCATTAATGCATCCATCCATCTATTATCTATCTATCATCTATCTCTATCATCTATCTTCTATCTCTCTATCCATCCATCCATCCATCCATTCATTCATCTATCCAATCATCCATCCATCCATCCATCCATCCATCCACTATCTATCATGTATCTATCCATCCATTTATCCATCATTTATCTATATATCTATCTATCTAACCATCCATCCATGTATCTATCCATCTATGTATCCAACATCTATCTATCATCTATCCATCATCTATCTATCTATCTATCTATCTATCTATCTATCTATCTATCATCTATCTCTCCAACCACCCATCGATCCATCTATTCATCCATTTATCCAATCATCCATCCATGCATCCACTATCTATCTCTCTATCATCTATCTATCTATCATCTATCTATCATCTATCATATATCCATCCATGTCTCTATCTATCCATCCATCTATCTATCCATCTATCCATCCACCCATCTCTTTATCTGTCTCTATCATCTATCATCTATTATCTATCTATCTATCTATCTATCTATCTATCTATCTACCATCTACCTATCTATCTATCTATCTATCTATCATCTATCTAATCTATCATCTATCTATCTATCATCTATTATCTATCTATCTATCTATCTATCTATCTATCTATCTATCATCTATCTATCTAATCTATCTATCATCTATCTATCATCTATCTATCTATCATCTATTATCTATCTATCTATCTATCTATCTATCTATCTATCTGTCTATCTATCATCTATCTATCTATCTAAATTTTGGGTGATGTCCAGGTTCCAGGCCCATGGTAGTTTCCTCCGACCTAGCTGTGCCTCTACTGTGCCTTGGACCACGTGGGGATAATACAGAGCACGTTCCGCCTGCATCCTTGTTCCTGTGTCCCACTGCCTGGTGGGAGTGGCTCTGGGAGTGAGTGTGTGAGGCCATGAGTCCCCCTGGGGGCAGGCAGGTCATGGAACCCCTGGCCCACCCTGGGCATCCTGCTGGCAGGGGACCTTACCCATTGCCCACACACTCCTTCCCAAGCCCATATCCTGCAGATGGGGTGCTTACTGGGGCTACAGGTGGGTGGTGTGGCCAGGGACGGCCGGCAGGGACCATGGGCATGCTGGACCTGGCTGTGAGGATGGCCGGGGGCTCTGGAAGATTGCTGTATCAGCTGCAGCCAGGGGTGGGCTGTGTCATGGATCTGTTCTGTGGGTGCTCACCACGGGTGTGGGGACCATGGAGTGGCATCTGATTCTGGCCTGTTGGGGCAGCTGCCCACTGTTGACACACCTGTGATGTGTGTGGAGCTATGATGGGCTGGTCTAGGCCTTACCTTCACACTGTGGTCACGTCCTGCAGGCCTGTGTGTCCCCTGAAACCCCTGGAAGCCCTAAGTGCACATATATGCTCTGAGCATACGTGTCTATGCTGTCCATGCTCTGTTCCTCTCTGGGGCTGTGGCCCTGTCCTGGCCTCCAGGATCCACCCTCACCCGTGCCCCCTTCTGTCCAGGAGCAGGACTGGCTGCTCCACCCAGCAGGCACCATGCCCTCAACCTCCAGGCTGCCCTGCTCTGGCGTCACACCTTCCTGC
>NW_022593856.1:0-1709 GCF_004348235.1 Phoca vitulina
AGGTCAGGAACATGGCAGGGATGTCCACTATCACCACTGCTATTCAACATAGTATTGGAAGTCCTAGCCACAGCAGTCAGACAACAAAAAGAAATAAAAGGCATCCAAATCGGCTGAGAAGAAGTCAAACTCTCACTCTTTGCAGATGATATGATACTTTATGTGGAAAACCCAAAAGACTCCACCCCAAAACTGCTAGAACTCATACAGGAATTCAGTAAAGTGGCAGGATATAAAATCAATGCACAGAAGTCAGTGGCATTCCTATACACCAACAACAAGACAGAAGAAAGAGAAATTAAGGAGTCGATCCCATTTACAATTGCACCCAAAACCAAAAGATACCTAGGAATAAATCTATCCAAAGAGGCAAAGGATCTGTACTCAGAGAACTATAAAATACTTATGAAAGAAATTGAGGAAGACACAAAGAAATGGAAAAACGTTCCATGCTCATGGACTGGAAGAACAAATATTGTGAAGATGTCAATGCTACCTAGAGCAATCTACACATTCAAAGCAATCCCTATCAAAATACCATCCATTTTTTTCAAAGAAATGGAACAAATAATCCTAAAATTTCTATGGAACCAGAAAAGACCCCGCATAGCCAGAGGAATGTTGAAAAAGAAAAGCAAAGCTGGCGGCATCACAATTCCGGACTTCCAGCTCTATTACAAAGCTGTCATCATCAAGACAGTATGGCACTGGCACAAAAACAGGCACATAGATCAATGAAACAGAATAGAGAGCCCAGAAATGGACCCTCAAATCTATGGTCAACTAATCTTTGACAAAGCAGGAAAGAATGTCCAATGGAAAAAAGACAGTCTCTTCAACAAATGGTGTTGGGAAAACTGGATAGCCACATGCAGAAGAATGAAACTGGACCATTTCCTTACACTACACACAAAAATAGACTCCAAATGGTTGAAAGACCTCAATGTGAGACAGGAGTCCATCAAAATCCTAAAGGAGAACACAGGCAGCAACCCCTTCGACCTCAGCTGCAGCAACTTCTTCCTAGAAACTTCGCCAAAGGCAAGGGAAGCAAGGGCAAAAATGAACTACCGGGACTTCATCAAGATAAAAAGCTTTTGCACAGCAAAGGAAACAGTCAACAAAACCAAAAGACAACCGACAGAATGGGAGAAGATATTTGCAAATGACATATCAGATAAAGGGCTAGTATCCAAAATCTATAAAGAACTCATCAAACTCAACACCCAAAGAACAAATGATCCAATCAAGAAATGGGCAGAAGACATGAACAGACATTTTTCCAAAGAAGACATCCAAATGGCCAACAGACACATGAAAAAGTGCTCAACATCGCTCGGCATCAGGGAAATCCAAATCAAAAACCTCAATGAGATACCACCTCACACCAGTCAGAATGCCTAAAATCGACAAGTCAGGAAACGACAGGTGTCGGTGGGGATGCGGAGAAAGGGGAACCCTCCTACACTGTTGGTGGGAATGCAAGCTGGTGCAGCCACTCTGGAAAACAGGATGGAGGTTCCTCAAAAAGTTGAAAATAGAGCTACCATATGATCCAGCAATTGCACTACTGGGTATTTACCCCAAAGATACAAAAGTAGGGATCCGAAAGGGTACGTGTACCCCGATGTTTATAGCAGCAATGTCCACAATAGCCAAACTGTGGAAAGAGCCAAGATGTCCATCGACAGATGAATGGATAAAGAAGA
>NW_022593857.1:0-1708 GCF_004348235.1 Phoca vitulina
ATGCACACCAGAGAGCACAATGCAGGTTCTGAGTTTTTCTGAAAATAACTGGAACTTATGGGAAGTCACTCCACTGCAGACATTCAGGTGAACCACGTTCGAGTCAGGTAGGTGGCTGCCTCAGAGGTTGTCCTCCAGCCTAAACTATACTAAGCAAGGAAGTATCACCTTCTGTGCTATTTTAAATCTTTCCTGCAGTGTGAAGACTGCAATGGTATCTAAAACCATTATGACTGATAAAAGATTTCCCACATTCACGGCATTCATAAGGCCTTTCTCCAGTGTGAACACTCTGGTGCGAACGGAGGGCAGAACTACCAGTAAAAGATTTCCCACATTCACGGCACTCTAAGGCCTTTCTCCAGTGTGAAGTCTCTGGTGACGATGGAGGGCAGAACTAGCAGTAAATGATTTCCCACATTCAGTACACTTATAAGGCCGTTTACCTGAGTGAACCTTTTTGTGTACACTGAGGCTATCTTTTCGGGGAAAGGATTTACCACATTCACTGCATTCATAAGGCCTCTCTCCACTGTGAACAGTTTGGTGAGCACGATGTTGATTACTAGTGATAAAAGATTTGCCACATTCACTGCACTTATAAGGCTTTTGTCCAGTGTGAAGTCTCTGGTGATAACGGAGGGCAGAACTAGCAGTAAATGATTTCCCACATTCATTACACTCATAAGGCCTTTCTCCAGTGTGAACTCTCTGGTGACGACGGAGGGCAGAACTAGCAATAAATGATTTGGCACATATATTACACTCATAAGGCCGGTCACCTGAGTGAACCATTTTGTGTACACTGAGACTACCTTTTCGGGGAAAGGATTTGCCACATTCAGGGCACTCGTAAGGCCTCTCTCCACTGTGAACTCTCTGGTGAGCACGATGTTGATTACTAGTGATAAAAGATTTGCCACATTCACTGCACTTATAAGGCTTTTGTCCAGTGTGAAGTCTCTGGTGATAACGGAGGGCAGAACTACTGGTAAAAGATTTCCCACATTCACGGCACTCATAAGGACGTTCTCCAGTGTGAAGTCTCTGGTGAGAACGGAGGGTAGAACTAGCAGTATAAGATTTCCCACATTCACAGCACTCATAAGGCCTTTGTCCAGTATGAAGTCTCCGGTGAGAAGATAGGGCAGAACTAAAAGTAAAAGATTTCCCACATTCTCTGCACTCATAAGGCCTTTCCCCAGTATGAAGTCTCTGGTGAGAACGGAGGGCAGAACGAGCAGTGTAAGATTTCCCACATTCACAGCACTCAAAAGGCCGTTCTCCAGTGTGAACTCTCTGATGATGACGGAGGGCAGAACTAGCAGTAAAATTTTTCCCACATTCATTACACTCATAAGGTCTTTCACCTGAGTGAACCTTTATGTGTACATTGAGGCTCGTTTTTCGGATGAAGGATTTGCCACATTCACTGCACTCATAAGGCCTTTCTCCAGTGTGAACTCTCTGGTGATAACGTAAGATAAAACTACCAGCAAAAGATTTCCCACATTCACTGCACACATAAGGCCTTACTCCACTATGAATTGATTGGTGATAACGTAGGGCAGAACTACCAGCAAAAGATTTCTCACATTCATTGCATTTATAGGGCTTTTGACCAGTGTGAACTCTCTGGTGAGAATGGAGGGCAGAACTACTGGTAAAAGATTTCCCACAATCACTGCACTCATACCGTCTTTTCCCT
>NW_022593858.1:0-849 GCF_004348235.1 Phoca vitulina
AAATATACATATCATAATACATAAAAATTATAAATTTATATATAACATAAATTATATATAAATATAAAATATATAACATATAAAATATATATATAATATATAATATATAATATATAAATTTATATAATTTATATTAATATATATAATAATATATATTATATAATATATATAAATATAAAATATATATATTGATATGTAATAATATAATATAAAGATATAAAAATAATTTTACATATAAAAATACATAAAAATTATAAATTTATATATAACATAAATTATATATAAATATAAAATATGTAAAATATATATTATATATATGAAATATGTGTATTTTCTATATATATTATCTATATATTTTATATAAATATATATTTTTTTAAAGATTTTATTTATTTGACAGAACACAAGCAGAGGGAGAGAGAGGGAGAAGCAGGCTCCCTGCTGAGCAAGGAGCCCGATGTGGGACTCGATCCCAGGACCCTGGGATCATGACCTGGGCCGAAGGCAACAGCTTAACCCACTGAGCCACCCAGGAGCCCCTATATTTTATATATATAATATATATATATTTATATACATATATATATAATTTATATATAAATTTATATAAAAATATAAATTTTACATATAATACATAAAAATTATAAATTTATATATAACATAAAATATATATAAATATAAAATATATAGCATATATAAAATATATATAATATATATAATATATAATATATAAATTTATATAATTTATATTAATATATATAACATAATATATATAAATATATACACTATATATAATATTTATATATAATATATGTAATATATATAATATTTATAATAATATAATATAAT
>NW_022593858.1:859-1708 GCF_004348235.1 Phoca vitulina
AAATATACATATCATAATACATAAAAATTATAAATTTATATATAACATAAATTATATATAAATATAAAATATATAACATATAAAATATATATATAATATATAATATATAATATATAAATTTATATAATTTATATTAATATATATAATAATATATATTATATAATATATATAAATATAAAATATATATATTGATATGTAATAATATAATATAAAGATATAAAAATAATTTTACATATAAAAATACATAAAAATTATAAATTTATATATAACATAAATTATATATAAATATAAAATATGTAAAATATATATTATATATATGAAATATGTGTATTTTCTATATATATTATCTATATATTTTATATAAATATATATTTTTTTAAAGATTTTATTTATTTGACAGAACACAAGCAGAGGGAGAGAGAGGGAGAAGCAGGCTCCCTGCTGAGCAAGGAGCCCGATGTGGGACTCGATCCCAGGACCCTGGGATCATGACCTGGGCCGAAGGCAACAGCTTAACCCACTGAGCCACCCAGGAGCCCCTATATTTTATATATATAATATATATATATTTATATACATATATATATAATTTATATATAAATTTATATAAAAATATAAATTTTACATATAATACATAAAAATTATAAATTTATATATAACATAAAATATATATAAATATAAAATATATAGCATATATAAAATATATATAATATATATAATATATAATATATAAATTTATATAATTTATATTAATATATATAACATAATATATATAAATATATACACTATATATAATATTTATATATAATATATGTAATATATATAATATTTATAATAATATAATATAAT
>NW_022593859.1:0-1706 GCF_004348235.1 Phoca vitulina
TTTTTTTATTGTTATGTTAATCCCCATACATTACATCATTAGTTTTAGATATAGTGTTCCATGATTCATTGTTTGTGCATAACACCCAGTGCTCCATGCAGAACGTGCCCTCCTCAATACCCATCACCAGGCTAACCCATCCTCCCACCCCCCTCCCCTCTAGAACCCTCAGTTTGTTTTTCAGAGTCCATCATCTCTCATGGTTCTTCTCCCCCTCCGATTTCCCTCCCTTCATTCTTCCCCTCCTGCTACATTCTTCTTCTTCTTTTTTTCTTTCTTAACATATATTGCATTATTTGTTTCAGAGGTACAGATCTGAGATTCAACAGTCTTGCACAATTCACAGCGCTTACCAGAACACATACCCTCCCCAGTGTCCATCACCCAGTCACCCCATCCCTCCCACCCCACCCCCCACTCCAGCAACCCTCAGTTTGTTTCCTGAGATTAAGAATTCCTCATATCAGTGAGGTCATATGATACATGTCTTTCTCTGTTTGACTTATTTCGCTCAGCATAATACCCTCCAGTTCCATCCACGTCGTTGCAAATGGCAAGATCTTATTCCTTTTGATGGCTGCATAATATTCCATTGTATATATATACCACTTCTTCTTTATCCATTCATCTGTTGATGGACATCTTGGCTCTTTCCACAGTTTGGCTATTGTGGACATTGCTGCTATAAACATCAGGGTGCACGTACCCTTTCGGGTCCCTACTTTTGTATCTTTGGGGTAAATACCCAGGAGTGCAATTGCTAGATCATATGGTAGCTCTATTTTCAACTTTTTGAGGAACCTCCATACTGTTTTCCAGAGTGGCTGCACCAGCTTGCATTCCCACCAACAGTGTAGGAGGGTTCCCCTTTCTCCGCATCCCCGCCAACATCTGTCATTTCCTGACTTGTTAATTTTAGCCATTCTGACTGGTGTGAGGTGGTATCTCATTGAGGTTTTGATTTGGATTTCCCTGATGCCGAGCGATATTGAACACTTTTTCATGTGTCTGTTGGCCATTTGGATGTCTTCTTTGGAGAAATGTCTGTTCATGTCTTCTGCCCATTTCTTGATTGGATTCTTTGTTCTTTTGGTGTTGAGTTTGATGAGTTCTTTATAGATTTTGGATACTAGCCCTTTATCTGATATGTCATTTGCAAATATCTTCTCCCATTCTGTCAGTTGTCTTTTGGTTTTGTTGACTGTTTCCTTTGCTGTGCAAAAGCTTTTTATCTTGATGAAGTCCCAATAGTTCATTTTTGCCCTTGCTTCCCTTGCCTTTGGCGATGTTTCTAGGAAGAAGTTGCTGCGGCTGAGGTCGAAGAGGTTGCTGCCTGTGTTCTCCTTTAGGATTTTGATGGACTCCTGTCTCACATTGAGGTCTTTCAACCATTTGGAGTCTATTTTTGTGTGTGGTGTAAGGAAATGGTCCAGTTTCATTCTTCTGCATGTGGCTGTCCAATTTTCCCAACACCATTTGTTGAAGAGACTGTCTTTTTTCCATTGGACATTCTTTCCTGCTTTGTCAAAGATGAGTTGACCATATAGTTGAGGGTCCATTTCTGGGCTCTCTATTCTGTTCCATTGATCTCTGTGTCTGTTTTTGTGCCAGTACCATACTGTCTTGATGATGACAGCTTTGTAGTAGAGCTGGAAGTCTGGAATTGTGATGCCGCCAGCTTTGCTTTTCTTTTTCAACATTCCTCT
>NW_022593860.1:0-1705 GCF_004348235.1 Phoca vitulina
TGGCACCGCGTGGCTCTTCCTCTGTGACATGGGACAGCATGCCTTTCTCCTTCCCGGGGTTGCAGGGAGGGGTAAGTGAGGGAATGCTAGCAGTTTTACTTTGAATGAAACACTGAAAATGCTTCTCAGAACCAAACTAACACAGATCTATCTTTATCCCAAACCTAATTCACACCCAGAGCCCTCCGCTCAGGTATTTATGAATTTGCTTTAGTTTTCACTCTCTCCACAAATATTCCATAGGGTCTAATCTGTGCCATCCCTGAATCCAAGAGGGAGGGAATGACGGGATGTTTTTCTGAAACTGCGTTCTTCTCTTGGGTCCGTTTTGGGTTGAAAACCAAGATCGCTGAGTGCTGAGAAAGCCCAAGTTGGTTAATTTCTTAATCGTGAATTAATTTCAAGGACAGAGACACGGGACTACAAGCAGGGAGAAGCCGTCCTGCGTCCTGAAAGCACACACACATCAGTGAATCAAAAGGGGGGGGATGCCTTTCACCCACAGAAGGTCCTATAGGGTGTCTCCAAATTGTTAATTATTACCCAAAACCTTCCACAACAAACATAGAAAATATTACAAATATTCACATTTGTAAATATTTAACTTGCTTCCTAAAACACATCAAACATATTGAGGTCACGTGAATAAGTGAAGTCATAAAATCACCAGGAGCCCGGATACCCCTAGAGGGACAAAGTGCTGGGCTCAGTTACCACTCATGGGCAGTGTCTTGGGCACCTGACACGGGGCTGATTCCTCCTCGCCCCTCAGCTCCTTCATTCCTCAGCCAGCCCTTTGAGGGGGGCCCCAGTATGGTCCCATTTATGGGCCAAGGCTCAGGGAGGCTGAGCCATGCCATGGCTGGCCCAGGGCATGCAGTGAATAAAGGGCAGAGCTCCCCCCACCCCACACAAAACTGATTCATTTTAGCTGCTCTGTTTTTTCTTCCTGCACCTCCGTGTCTGTTTTGGTACAAAGCGGGTCAAAACACCACCTTGGTGACATGTGAGGATGTATGTAATAAAAACGCAGAACCTGGCATACAGTAGGTGCTTAATAAACAACACCGATGATTATTATCATAAGATCTGCTCGTGACTACTTTGGACACTACCTATTTGTCCTTTTGGCTGTAAGAAGGCAAAACCAAAGCTTAGCGGGAACACAAGAAGAGTCCCAAGGCCTGCCATGCAAAACCCCAAATGAGAAAAGCAGCAGAAACCAGCAAATTATGATTCTCTCCCTCTTTTAATAATCCCCTCAGGAAACAAGTTTGGCGAACTGGCTTTCAAAACAAACAAGATCACAGCGTATTCCTGCAGATTAGCTATTTACAGAAAGCTGGGAGCGTTTCGAAAGAGGGACAGATTTTGGTCGTGACATTTGGGGTGTGTTGAGGCAGGGAGGGCTCTGGGGCTGAGTGGCGAGTCTTTGCGGGGACTCCGGCCCGTGTTCGGACGCACGCATGCTGAAAGATGGGAAGGTCCCCTAGCTGTGAAGCTCGGATCTGAGCAGGGTGTTGGCTGCCCCTCCCTGGGCCGGAGGGCAGGGAGCAGCTCGGCCCCAGGCATGCTCCTTGGGAGGGTGTCCGGGCCACTCCATTCAGGCTCATTTCCCAAACAGCTGTCGAGGGCACGGCTCTCCTGAAACATCCACCCACCACAAATCTCCTCTCCCAGCCCCAGGAGCACAAGGGGGGAAAAA
>NW_022593861.1:0-1705 GCF_004348235.1 Phoca vitulina
TTGCAGATGATATGATACTTTATGTGGAAAATCCCAAAGACTCCACCACAAAACTGCTAGAACTCATACAGGAATTCAGTAAAGTGGCAGGATATAAAATCAATGCACAGAAGTCAGTGGCATTCCTATACACCAACAACAAGTCAGAAGAAAGAGAAATTAAGGAGTCGATCCCATTTACAATTGCACCCAAAACCATAAGATACCTAGGAATAAATCTAACCAAAGAGGCAAAGGATCTGTACTCAGAAAACTATAAAATACTCATGAAAGAAATTGAGGAAGACACAAAGAAATGGAAAAACGTTCCATGCTCATGGATTGGAAGAACAAATATTGTGAAGATGTCAATGCTACCTAGAGCAATCTACACATTCAATGCAATCCCCATCAAAATACCATCCACTTTTTTCAAAGAAATGGAACAAATAATCCTAAAATTTTTATGGAACCAGAAAAGACCCTGCATAGCCAGAGGAATGTTGAAAAAGAAAAGCAAAGCTGGTGGCATCGCAATTCCAGACTACAAAGCTGTCATCATCAAGACACTATGGTACTGGCACAAAAACAGGCACATAGATCAATGGAACAGAATAGAGAGCCCAGAAATGGACCCTCAACTATATGGTCAACTAATCTTTGACAAAGCAGGAAAGACTGTCCAATGGAAAAAAGACAGTCTCTTCAACAAATGGTGTTGGGAAAATTGGACAGCCACATGCAGAAGAATAAAACTGGACCATTTCCTTACACCACACACAAAAATAGACTCCAAATGGTTGAAAGACCTCAATGTGAGACAGGAGTCCATCAAAATCCTAAAGGAGAACACAGGCAGCAACCTCTTCGACCTCAGCCGCAGCAACTTCTTCCTAGAAACATCGCCAAAGGCAAGGGAAGCAAGGGCAAAAATGAACTATTGGGACTTCATCAAGATAAAAAGCTTTTGCAAAGCAAAGGAAACAGTCAACAAAACCAAAAGACAACTGACAGAATGGGAGAAGATATTTGCAAATGACATATCAGATAAAGGGCTAGTATCCAAAATCTATAAAGAACTCATCAAACTCAACACCAAAAGAACAAAGAATCCAATCAAGAAATGGGCAGAAGACATGAACAGACATTTTTCCAAAGAAGACATCCAAATGGCCAACAGACACATGAAAAAGTGTTCAATATCGCTCGGCATCAGGGAAATCCAAATCAAAACCTCAATGAGATACCACCTCACACCAGTCAGAATGGCTAAAATTAACAAGTCAGGAAAGGACAGATGTTGGCGGGTATGCGGAGAAAGGGGAACCCTCCTACACTGTTGGTGGGAATGCAAGCTGGTGCAGCCACTCTGGAAAACAGTGTGGAGGTTCCTCAAAAAGTTGAAAATAGAGCTACCATATGATCCAGCAATTGCACTACTGGGTATTTACCCCAAAGATACAAAAGTAGGGATCCGAAAGGGTACGTGCATCCCGATGTTTATAGCAGCAATGTCCACAATAGCCAAACTGTGGAAAGAGCCAAGATGTCCATCGACAGATGAATGGATAAAGAAGAAGTGGTATATATATACAATGGAATATTATGCAGCCATCAAAAGGAATGAGATCTTTCCATTTGCAACGACGTGGATGGAACTGGAGGGTATTATGCTGAGTGAAATAAGTCAAACAGAGAAAGACATGTATCATATGACCTCACTGAT
>NW_022593862.1:0-1704 GCF_004348235.1 Phoca vitulina
ACACACACACACACACACACACACACACACACACACACACACTGGAATAATATGCAGCCATCTAAAGGAATGAAATCTTGCCATTTACAATGATGTGGATAGAACTGGAGAGTATTATGCTGAGTGAAATAAGTCAATCAGAGAAAGACATGTATCATATTATCTCACTGATATGAGGAATTCTTAATCTCAGGAAACATACTGAGGGTTGCTGGAGTGGTGGGGCGTGGGAGGGATGGGGTGGCCAGGTGATAGACATTGGGGAGGTTATGTACTATGGTGAGCGCTGTGAATTGTGCAAGACTGTTGAATCACAGACCTGTACCTCTGAAACAATTAATACATTATATGTTAAAAAAATTAATATATGTTAAAATTAAAATTAATACATTATCTGTTAAAAAAAAGAGAAGAAGATAGTAGGAAGGGAAAAATGAAGGGGGGGGGGAATCAGAGGGGGAGACAAACCATGAGAGACTATGGTCTCTGAGAATCAAACTGAGGGTTCTAGAGGGGAGTGGGCAGGGGGGATGGGTTAGGCTGATGGTGGGTATTAAAGAAGGCATGTATTGAATGGAGCACTAAATTGTTATACGGAAACAATGAATCATGGAACACTACATCAAAAAGTAATGATGTATGGTGATTAACATAACATAATAAAAAAAATTATACAGTTTATTTGTTTTAGTAGGTCAATGAATATACATGCTTAGTGTTGCCTAAAATGAGTATGTTTACTCTCCAGAATAATACATGAACCTGAGGATACTTCAATTTTGGGTGTCTCCCATCTGCTTTATACTCCATTGTTGGACTATATTTTAGTTTTTTATTTTCAATTTAGATAATATTGTTGTTTTATGTAGTTGTTGAGATTTGTCCACATATATACCCTGTCCCTTTTGTATTATTCCATTTTACATTTTTGATCTTCCTAACAGTTTTGGTTTTTCTTTCTGTCTGGAGGACATCCTTTAGAATTTCCTTTTAGAGGGTCTATATTGCCAAACTCAGTTTTTGTTTGTTTGAAAATATCCGTGTTTCACCCTTGATTTTTTTAAAGGGTATTCACTATACAATATTTGTTTGAAGTTCAATTTCTTAGAATTTTAAAGATATTGTTCCACTGTCTTCTGGCTCCCATTGTTGGTATTGAGGGATCTGCCATCAGTTTGATGTGAGATTCTCTGTAGGTAATTTGTTTTTTCTCTTTTGACTTATTTTAATATATTATTTTTCTTTAGTATCTTCAAATTTCCCCATGATAGGTTTAAATCTGGATTTCAAAAACTTACCCTTCTGGACATTAACTACATTTCCTGAGTCTCATTTATTATCTTACTTCAATTCTGGAAGACTCTCAGTCATTCTCTCTTTTTATTTATTTTATCTCTTTCATTCATTCTTTCTTGCTGGATATCTTTTTTTTTAAATTTTTTTATTGTTATGTTAATCCCCATACATTACATCATTTGTTTTAGATGTAGTGTTCCATGATTCATTGTTTGTGCATAACACCCAGTGCTCCATGCAGAACGTGCCCTCCTCAATACCCATCACCAGGCTAACCCATCCTCCCACCCCCCTCCCCTCTAGAACCCTCAGTTTGTTTTTCAGAGTCCATCGTCTCTCATGGTTCGTCTACCCCTCCGATTTCACCCCTTCATTCTTCCCCTCCTGCTATCTTCTTCTTTTTTTTTT
>NW_022593863.1:0-1703 GCF_004348235.1 Phoca vitulina
CCCCCTCCCCTCTAGAACCCTCAGTTTGTTTCTCAGAGTCCATAGTCTCTCATGGTTCGTCTCCCCCTCTGATTTCCCCCCCTTCATTTTACCCTTCCTACTTTTTTTTTTCTAAAACATACAATGTATTATTTGTTTCAGAGGTACAGGTCTGTGATTCAACAGTCTTGCACAATTCACAGTGCTCACCATAGCACAGACCCTCCCCAACGTCTATCACGGAGCCACCCCATCCCTCCCACCCCCCTCTTCTGCCCATTTTTAACTGGATTATTTTTGTGTATGTGTATTGAGTTGTTATAAGTTCCTTCTAAACTTTGGATATTAACCCTTTATCAGATATATCATTTGCAAATATCTTCTCCCAGTCAGTAGGCTGTCTTTCAGTTTTGTTGGTTGTTTCCTTTGCTATGCAAAGCTTTTTATTTTTATGTAGTCCTAATAGTTTGTTTTTGCTTTTGTTTCACTTGCCTCAGGAAACATATCTAGAAAGATGTTGCTATGACCAGTGTCAGAGAAATTACTGCCTGTGCTCTCCTCTAGAATTTTTACGGTTTCAGGTCTCACACTTAGGTCCTTAATCCATTTTGAGTTTGTGCTGGTTATCTTTTGATTACTGACTAATTATATGCATTCTGGTACTAAATCCATTGTTATTTATATGTGTTACAAACATCTTCCAATTTTTGGCTTGTATTTTCTATGAAATCTTTTGAATGAGCCCAATTTCTTAATTTTAAAGTGAAGTCAACCTTTTCCTTTATGGTTTGTGCTTTTACATTTTGTTTCAGAAAATCTTCCTAACCTTGAGGTCATAAGACTACTCTCCCGCATTGCTTTTAAACTAAAAACTTTCAAACCTCTGCTTTACATATTTAAGAGTCATCGCCACCTATAGTAAATTTTTGTGTAATTTTTCAGATAGGGATCCAATTTCATTCTTTAAAAAAATTATGGGTAATTAACTGTCATAGCACTATTTATTAAATACTCCACATATATCCCTCCTCTCCTCTATCTGCAATGCCCACTCTACCAAAAATCTGGTTTGCATATACAGGTCTGTTTCTGTGCTCTCTAATTCTGTACGACTAGCCAATTGTTCCAACCTCACAACAAGACAATATTGCCTCAACTATCATGTTTTATCTTAGATTTAATTCTTCTCCTTATTTTCTTATTCAGGAGTATCTTTGGTTATTTGTGACCTTTTGCTTTTCCAAATAGTTTCAAAGTTCTGTGAAATATCCAGTTGAGATTTTAATTGGAATCGCATTAAATCTGCAGATCAATTTGGCTGTATTAACATCTTTACAATATTAGATTCCATACTCTAAAACAGGACATTTCCCTCTATATACCTACTTAAATCTTTAATGTCTCTCAACATTTTATCATTTTCTTCACATAAGTCATATATATACACATATATATACATATATATGTGTATATATATACATTTCTTATGGCTGATTAATATTCCATTCCATATATATATATATATATAACACCTCTTCTTTATCCATTCATCCACTGATGGACACTTGGGCTGCTTCCATTAACTTGTCTATTGTAAATAATGCTGCAATAAACATAGGGGTGCATATATCCCTTTGAATTAGTGTTTTGTATTCTTTGGGTAAATACCAGTAGTGCAAATTACTAGATCATAGGGTGGTTCTATTTTTTACTTTTTGAGGAAC
>NW_022593864.1:0-1703 GCF_004348235.1 Phoca vitulina
ATCATTTTATTTTCTAAGTAAGTACCTGGTTAGTATGAGAACCAAGAAAGCAGAGAATTTAGTAATTAAATTATTCTAAGGGGACTAATTCATTAGGCACCAGAAAGATGTAAGAATGTGCCTCAATTTCTTCCTCAATGTTTGGGAGGTGAAAGCTTTTTTTTTTTTTTTTAACCTTCATCTTCTGATTTAATTGGAATAGAACTGGAGTTCAGATATTTAAGAGCCTATTTTTGAAAATTTCTTAGGCCACAGAATATTCTGATAATCTTGTTTACAAAATAAGATTTTTTAAACAGTATCTCCTATTTTTAAAGTATCAGAATTAGACATTTCTCCAAAGAATATATACAAATGGCCAGAAGCACATGAAAAGATGCTCAGCATCATTAGTCATTAGCGAAATTCAAATCAAAACAATGATGTACCACCTTACATCCACTAGGATGGCTGTTATTTAAAAAGGGGGCGGTGAGAGGAAGGGAAAAATAACAATCCAAATGTCCATCAGCAGATGAATGGATAAACAAAGTGTGGCATAGCCATACAATGAAATATTATGCAGCCATAAAAAAACTGAAGTACTGACACATGCTACAGTGTGGAGGAATCTAAGTGAAAGAAGCCAGACAAAAAAAAATCACGTACTTTGTGATTCCATTTGTATGAAATACCTAGAATAGGCAAATCCATAGAGACAGAAAGTAGAATGGTGGCTGCCAGGGGCTTTTGAAGTAATGAAGATGTTTGAGACCTAGATGGAGGCTGCACAACACTGTGAATGTACAAAATGCCACTGAATTGTACACTTTTAAAATGGTTAATTTTGGGGCGCCTGGCTGGTTCAGTCAGTAGAGCATGTGACTCGTGATCTCAGGGTTGTGAGTTTGAGCCCCATGTTGGGTGTAGAGATTACTTAAATAAATAAAACTTTAAAAAACAGTTTAAAAAAATAAAATGATTAATTTTGTTATGTGAATGTTGCCTTAAAAACCCCCAGGTATCAGAATTACAGAGGGAAGTTATATCAGCTGTTGTCTTGATAGCAACAGAACCAAGAACTGAATATCAACAAAGTGGAAAAAGAGAGAGGAATATTTTTATTTTTCTGCACCTGCAGTATAAATGATGAAAGCACTGTTGAAAAGATGCATTAAATTGACATTCAAAACAAGTGCTGCCTGATAGCATTGGCTACATGGTGTACTGCAGCCAAGACATTCATTTTCCAACCAACAACTTGGATTGTAGTCCTCATTCCATCCTGATGGCAGAACAGTACAAGGAAAAGGTCACAGGCTTAAAACACAGATTTGGTTTGAATTCTAGGTTTGCCACTTTATATTCTATGTCCTTGGGTAAGTTCCTTGACCTCTTTCAAACACTGATCAATGATATCTCTAAAATGGGAGAAATACCTCCCATAAGCTAGATTATGGAAAGGATGAAATGAAATGATGAATATATATCTCCTAGTATAGTATCTGGGACTACAGTGGGCATTTGATAAATGTTATCCTAATAATCATCATCACCATCATCACCCTAATAATATCAATCCTCTTCCTTCTAATAACTAGATGTATAATCTCAGTCCAAACAGTTGAATTTCTCTAAGTTTCTTCTAAGGACTGACTGGGGAGGACCTGGGGCAAATCATCACTCATTAACAGCATCATTTTTCTTTTTTTTTTTTTTTTAAA
>NW_022593865.1:0-1703 GCF_004348235.1 Phoca vitulina
ATTTATTTGACAGAGAGAGAGAACTCAAGCAGGGGGGCAGCAGAGGGGAAAGAGAGAGAGAGCTGGTAAGGTATCCTCACCCCTATATTTTCAGGGCAGTCTCCGTCACTCTGCAAGGAAATACCACCCAACAATAAAAGGAAATAAAATATTGATACACGCAACGTGTGTGAATCTGAAAATAATTAAGCTGAGTGAAAGGACACCAAAAAGAATACATGGAATATGATTCTACTTATATAAAACGATAAAATGCAACTTCACCTCCAGTGACAGAAGATCACCAGTTGCCCAGGAACAGAGAAGGAGAGGGAAGTTAGGATGGGAGTGGTTGTAATGAGGCATAAACCTTTGGTGATGATGAAAGTGTTCTTTATTTTGATTATGGTGATGCTTTCCAAGATCATACATATGTAAAACTTTATCAAGTTTTATACTTTATATATGTGCAGTTTAATGTATATCAATTATATTCCAGGGAAGTAACTTTTTTAAACTACTATCTGAAAAATATTTATGTTAATTGGTGGTTTCTCTTAATTAGATCTGAGTGTTCATCTTAAGGTACTAGAACTCTATGTAAAACACCAGAAAGAATAGAGGGAGAGAATTGAAAAATGCAGACTTGTGTTGGTAATTAAATTTTAACTTGAGAACTGGAAAACAACAGACGGTAAATAGTCTATGCTAACATATGAAAATTGTTTATGAATACGATGGTGGAGATTTAGAAAAGTACTATGGCTCTCCTAAGACTTTTGTGTTTCTGCCAAAGGCCCTTATGGCTCTAGAGGAGATTTGGGGAAAATAAATCTAGTGAGGGGAATAAATGAAATGGTGTCCCATTCTTCTCAGCTGCTTGATTCTTACCGTCCATTTTCATTGAATCATTGGAAACTGCTGCACAGTGAGCAGAGATGAATCACATTCATCTGATAAGAATCCAAAGCAGAAAATGATAAAGGAATGAAAAGGATATACATATAGGGCTTAACTTTTTTTTTTTCCCCTGATGAAATTCTTTGTTAAAAAATAAGAGAGAGAGAGAGCTGGTAAGGTATCCTCACCCCTATATTTTCAGGGCAGTCTCCGTCACTCTGCAATTTGAGGCTGAGAGATCCTTTTAGACTCATAATTTGAACCAAGTAGTTTTTGTTTTTCATTTTTATTTGTGCTCATGGAAACTTGACATTAAAAGAAAAATCCCTAGCAATGGTGAACAAGGGCTTTTGTCAATATTATATGATTTGTATTTATAGAAACAGTTGAACTGACTATTTATTTTGTCTCAAAACAGCCCAACACTGTATAAAGTTTTGGAGGAAGAGATACATGATGAAAAATTAAAAACCTGGAACTAGAGGGCAGGAGGGTAACTCAAGAAGTCTTCACTATATCATCAGTTGTCATGTGTCTTTACCAAAGATAGAAGAATAGAAAATGGGCCCAAGTAAAACCACACAATGAAGAATATATAATACATACAAAGACAACTTCCTGGTTCTCAGGATTATTACCTTATGAAATGTGTTCCTGAGGCAAGGATAGTTGGGGTAGAATCTTCCTTGTCTGAGCTATTTTTGGTGCAATCTATTCTGAAGACTTGTGAAGATGATTCCTCTTCCTTTGACTGTATGAAAGCCAGTCAAAATATGGGGGGGGGGGGATCCATTTATGAAATAGCTTGTTATGTGACATTTTTA
>NW_022593866.1:0-1703 GCF_004348235.1 Phoca vitulina
ATTTATTTGACAGAGAGAGAGAACTCAAGCAGGGGGGCAGCAGAGGGGAAAGAGAGAGAGAGCTGGTAAGGTATCCTCACCCCTATATTTTCAGGGCAGTCTCCGTCACTCTGCAAGGAAATACCACCCAACAATAAAAGGAAATAAAATATTGATACACGCAACGTGTGTGAATCTGAAAATAATTAAGCTGAGTGAAAGGACACCAAAAAGAATACATGGAATATGATTCTACTTATATAAAACGATAAAATGCAACTTCACCTCCAGTGACAGAAGATCACCAGTTGCCCAGGAACAGAGAAGGAGAGGGAAGTTAGGATGGGAGTGGTTGTAATGAGGCATAAACCTTTGGTGATGATGAAAGTGTTCTTTATTTTGATTATGGTGATGCTTTCCAAGATCATACATATGTAAAACTTTATCAAGTTTTATACTTTATATATGTGCAGTTTAATGTATATCAATTATATTCCAGGGAAGTAACTTTTTTAAACTACTATCTGAAAAATATTTATGTTAATTGGTGGTTTCTCTTAATTAGATCTGAGTGTTCATCTTAAGGTACTAGAACTCTATGTAAAACACCAGAAAGAATAGAGGGAGAGAATTGAAAAATGCAGACTTGTGTTGGTAATTAAATTTTAACTTGAGAACTGGAAAACAACAGACGGTAAATAGTCTATGCTAACATATGAAAATTGTTTATGAATACGATGGTGGAGATTTAGAAAAGTACTATGGCTCTCCTAAGACTTTTGTGTTTCTGCCAAAGGCCCTTATGGCTCTAGAGGAGATTTGGGGAAAATAAATCTAGTGAGGGGAATAAATGAAATGGTGTCCCATTCTTCTCAGCTGCTTGATTCTTACCGTCCATTTTCATTGAATCATTGGAAACTGCTGCACAGTGAGCAGAGATGAATCACATTCATCTGATAAGAATCCAAAGCAGAAAATGATAAAGGAATGAAAAGGATATACATATAGGGCTTAACTTTTTTTTTTTCCCCTGATGAAATTCTTTGTTAAAAAATAAGAGAGAGAGAGAGCTGGTAAGGTATCCTCACCCCTATATTTTCAGGGCAGTCTCCGTCACTCTGCAATTTGAGGCTGAGAGATCCTTTTAGACTCATAATTTGAACCAAGTAGTTTTTGTTTTTCATTTTTATTTGTGCTCATGGAAACTTGACATTAAAAGAAAAATCCCTAGCAATGGTGAACAAGGGCTTTTGTCAATATTATATGATTTGTATTTATAGAAACAGTTGAACTGACTATTTATTTTGTCTCAAAACAGCCCAACACTGTATAAAGTTTTGGAGGAAGAGATACATGATGAAAAATTAAAAACCTGGAACTAGAGGGCAGGAGGGTAACTCAAGAAGTCTTCACTATATCATCAGTTGTCATGTGTCTTTACCAAAGATAGAAGAATAGAAAATGGGCCCAAGTAAAACCACACAATGAAGAATATATAATACATACAAAGACAACTTCCTGGTTCTCAGGATTATTACCTTATGAAATGTGTTCCTGAGGCAAGGATAGTTGGGGTAGAATCTTCCTTGTCTGAGCTATTTTTGGTGCAATCTATTCTGAAGACTTGTGAAGATGATTCCTCTTCCTTTGACTGTATGAAAGCCAGTCAAAATATGGGGGGGGGGGGATCCATTTATGAAATAGCTTGTTATGTGACATTTTTA
>NW_022593867.1:0-1703 GCF_004348235.1 Phoca vitulina
TGGCACCGCGTGGCTCTTCCTCTGTGACATGGGACAGCATGCCTTTCTCCTTCCCGGGGTTGCAGGGAGGGGTAAGTGAGGGAATGCTAGCAGTTTTACTTTGAATGAAACACTGAAAATGCTTCTCAGAACCAAACTAACACAGATCTATCTTTATCCCAAACCTAATTCACACCCAGAGCCCTCCGCTCAGGTATTTATGAATTTGCTTTAGTTTTCACTCTCTCCACAAATATTCCATAGGGTCTAATCTGTGCCATCCCTGAATCCAAGAGGGAGGGAATGACGGGATGTTTTTCTGAAACTGCGTTCTTCTCTTGGGTCCGTTTTGGGTTGAAAACCAAGATCGCTGAGTGCTGAGAAAGCCCAAGTTGGTTAATTTCTTAATCGTGAATTAATTTCAAGGACAGAGACACGGGACTACAAGCAGGGAGAAGCCGTCCTGCGTCCTGAAAGCACACACACATCAGTGAATCAAAAGGGGGGGGGATGCCTTTCACCCACAGAAGGTCCTATAGGGTGTCTCCAAATTGTTAATTATTACCCAAAACCTTCCACAACAAACATAGAAAATATTACAAATATTCACATTTGTAAATATTTAACTTGCTTCCTAAAACACATCAAACATATTGAGGTCACGTGAATAAGTGAAGTCATAAAATCACCAGGAGCCCGGATACCCCTAGAGGGACAAAGTGCTGGGCTCAGTTACCACTCATGGGCAGTGTCTTGGGCACCTGACACGGGGCTGATTCCTCCTCGCCCCTCAGCTCCTTCATTCCTCAGCCAGCCCTTTGAGGGGGGCCCCAGTATGGTCCCATTTATGGGCCAAGGCTCAGGGAGGCTGAGCTATGCCATGGCTGGCCCAAGGCATGCAGTGAATAAAGGGCAGAGCTCCCCCCACCCCACACAAGACTGATTCATTTTAGCTGCTCTGTTTTTTCTTCCTGCACCTCTGTGTCTGTTTTGGTACAAAGCGGGTCAAAACACCACCTTGGTGACATGTGAGGATGTATGTAATAAAAACGCAGAACCTGGCATACAGTAGGTGCTTAATAAACAACACCGATGGTTATTATCATAAGATCTGCTCGTGACTACTTCTGACACTACCTATTTGTCCTTTCGGCTGTAAGAAGGCAAAACCAAAGCTTAGCGGGAACACAAGAGTCCCAAGGCCTGCCATGCAAAACCCCAAATGAGAAAAGCAGCAGAAACCAGCAAATTATGATTCTCTCCCTCTTTTAATAATCCCCTCAGGAAACAAGTTTGGCGAACTGGCTTTCAAAACAAACAAGATCACAGCGTATTCCTGCAGATTAGCTATTTACAGAAAGCTGGGAGCGTTTCGAAAGAGGGACAGATTTTGGTCGTGACATTTGGGGTGTGTTGAGGCAGGGAGGGCTCTGGGGCTGAGTGGCGAGTCTTTGCGGGGACTCCGGCCCGTGTTCGGACGCACGCATGCTGAAAGATGGGAAGGTCCCCTAGCTGTGAAGCTTGGATCTGAGCAGGGTGTTGGCTGCCCCTCCCTGGGCCGGAGGGCAGGGAGCAGCTCGGCCCCAGGCATGCTCCTTGGGAGGGTGTCCTGGCCACTCCATTCAGGCTCATTTCCCAAACAGCTGTCGAGGGCACGGCTCTCCTGAAACATCCACCCACCACAAATCTCCTCTCCCAGCCCCAGGAGCACAAGGGGGGAAAAA
>NW_022593868.1:0-1701 GCF_004348235.1 Phoca vitulina
TCCCCAGCTCAAGTCGCAAGTGACTCACGGGGTCAAGCTTCCAGAGCACCCGGGATGGGCCACCAGGTAAGCAGCCCCCTTGGAGAAGGCTGACAGGGGGCTCGATTTCCTTTGGGAGCACGATGAGCCACTCCCCGAGCTCCTGAAGAACCTACACTCCTTCTCCATGTGTCCCTCTCACAAAGGGCACCACACCCTGTTACAGCTCTGAGGCTGTGTTTTACTTTAAAACATAATTTCTAATGTCAGGATGTGGTTCATGGAAGAGGAAAACATGAACACGCACAAAGCATTCTTATAATATTTCAAAAGATTGTTTTCCCACTATTTAATTAAAACGGGAAATAAAAACACACAGATAGCCCCTTCCACTAGCAGGTATGATTCTCTTTGGTGATTGAAAGAAGAGCAGGAAATGAAAGAGTAACAGATGTTCTGATGACCCGTCATTTCCATGATCAAAGTTTTGAAACTTCACACACACTCAAAGAAAGAAGCTCAAACAAACGTCTCAGTCTGGCAACTCCAAGACATCTGACCTGGAGTGACAGGGACGGACGATGAGGTTGTGTGTGTTGGGTGAGGCTGGGGGCACAGGAGAAGGTGCTCGGCCAGCTCTCCACCTGGCCCTCACCTGTCCTCAGCCAGGAACCTGCTCACGGCCCTCACCTGTCACAGCTCTCACACGGGAGACCCACAGCCACCCCTGGAGCCCGCCCTGCCCAATGCACTCAGCTCTCCTCTGAGGCCCCTGTCAGCTTTGTCCAGACCTGGAACTCCCCCATCTGCTGCAGAGCTCCAGGATTCCCCCTCTTCTTCCTAAATGACACTGGCCCAAGGCTTTCATGAGAGAGGTAGAAGGCTACCTGAGGAATGGTTCACACCTACTTTCCCCTTCTGTCGTATTTCTCTCCACTTACCTTCCTACCTGTGCAAACTGTAAGTAACATATCGATGGAACATGAACATGCTCTGAGATCTGATTCTTTCACTGCAGCCTTCTGAGGACTCCTTGTACAATAAAATACCATATCCTATGACGGGGGCGTTTAAAACTATTACTTACAGAATAATTCAGCCCAAATCACCTCATTTTTAATTGCTCTTCATTAGGCAGAACAGTTTCTGTGGAAAAAGACTTTCCATAAAGGGGCGCCTGGGTGGCTCAGTCGTTAGGCGTCTGCCTTAGGCTCAGGTCGTGACCCCGGGGTCCTGGGATCGAGCCCTGCATCAGGCTCCCTGTTCAGCGGGGAGCCTGCTTCTCCCTCTCCCACGCCCCCACTTGTGTTCCCACTCGCTATCTCTCTCTCTGTCAAATAAATAAATAAAATGTTTAAAAAAAAAAAAAAGACTTTCCATAGATATCACCTTCCAGCAATTTCGTAATGAGTCAACGGAAGCTCTGTGGGATAACCTCACTCACCTAGGCTCAGGCAAGCAGTTCCAGGACTCAGCCCAGTGCTCCTGACAACAACCCCTTGATGCCACCAGCATGCCTCCATCCAGAATTCCCAAACACTCTCCTTCTGACTCCATCACCAAAGAAACCACAGAGAAAATACAGCATGTCAAAATATCTAGATGATACATTTAGAAAAACTAGAAAGTCAGGCTCAACTTTTAAACAGTAAAAGCCTGCTTTGAATGATTTTGATTTTTCCCTTGACCCTAATTGTAACTCTTCTGATGAAAAGACTAATC
>NW_022593869.1:0-1701 GCF_004348235.1 Phoca vitulina
GCACGTGTCTGGGTGTGTGAGTGTGAGTGTGTGTGTGTGTTTGAGCATGTGTCTGGGTGTGTGGCTGTTTGGGTGTGTATGTGTGTGTGAGCACGTGTCTGGGTGTGTGTGTGTGTGTTGGCATGGCAAAGGGGTCCGCATGTGTGTGCTAGTTCATGTATGTATCTATAAGTAAGTAAGCGTGTGTGTGTGCACACGTGTGTGCAGTGCCCCTCCCCCACCCTCTTTTATTACTTCCTCCCCGGGTTTGATGTTGTGGGTGAATAAAATTTAAAGAGCTCTAAATTTTTTTAGAAGAGCCCTAAAGGGAGCGGAGCTTTCTGTGCGTGAGTCATTACCAGGAACACCTGTGAACTGTTGATTTTAATTGGGCCACAGCTGTCAGGTTGCAGAGCGGGAGGGATCGGCCCCTCGGCTTGTCTGTCCCCAGCCCCCACCTTCTGTCAGCTCTTTGGGGCCGGCAGCAGGGGCAGGAGGGCAGGAGGGCCCTGTGAACCCCGGTCTGGCTCGGGTCCTCGATCCTCCCAGGAGACAGGGGGAAGGGGCTCAATGCTTTTGGGAGAGGAGTCGGGCCTGGGTCTAGCCTCGGGCTTTGGCTTCATGCCCCGCCGCAGGCCTCGGGCCTCCCGTCCATCTGTCTCCGATTTCCTTGTGCCAGGAATCACCTACCTGAGACCTGGGCCTCCCACCCCTTCACGAGGGTGTCACACACACACACACACACACACACACACACGCTTACACATGAATACTCACATATGCAAACTCACACTTTAGGAATAACAATAGCAAACACAGACAGATCACGTAGCACGTGCCAGGCGCTCTCCTAGGTCCGTATCAGTGATCTCACCACAACCTGTGAGGTGGGTACGAGGGATCCCCATTTTACCCACGAGGAAACTAAGGCACAGAGGGGTTAAGTAACTTGCCCAAGGTCTCACGGTGAGCAATGCACAGTCACCAGTGACCTGCGTGCACGCGTGCACACACACACGTGCATATGTCTGCATCCTCCAGTCACACTCCATGTGCTCACACTTGCAGTTACTCATGCACATTTAACAAAAACGATCAAATACCTGCCCCCCTCCCGATCGGTGCTCCCATGCTCTGACAGACACTCACACAAGCACACACACAAGCACACAGGCGAAGGTGCACCTTCAAGCACAGAGGTGAATCAACCGCCTACCCCCACTCACCTTCCGACACAAATATACCACGTCCCCCTCTTGAACAGCCTCACAGCAGACACCCAGCTGCTCGAGCTAACCCCGAGCATGATGAACTACGTACACCCACACGTGATCACGACCTCAAAACTCCCTATTGGCTGACACCTTACAATTCTTAACCCAGACCATGCAAGTTCTCCATGGATCCGCACCCCGTCAACCCACCTGCCGAGGGCAGAGGCGGTGTTTGCTCTTCGTGGGCCCATGGTATGCGGCCCACAGAGGCCCACGGTGGGGCCGAGTGAGCTTTTGTGGCTCTCACAACTGCCGGTCTACAGGGCCCGGAGAGGGCGGTGCCCCTCGGCCCCAGAGATGGCTGGGCCTGTCCACTGTCCACCACCAATCCAGCCCTATATCTACACCCGTGCCAACGAGATAGGACCTCTTTTCCAATGTCACAAATGTGACATGTGACCTTCATGGGAGCCACTCGCCCACTCCCCAGCACGGGCAGGCACTGGCT
>NW_022593870.1:0-1701 GCF_004348235.1 Phoca vitulina
ATCCAATCAAGAAATGGGCAGAAGACATGAACAGACATTTTTCCAAAGAAGACATCCAAATGGCCAACAGACACATGAAAAAGTGCTCAACATCGCTTGGCATCAGGGAAATCCAAATCAAAACCTCAATGAGATACCACCTCACACCAGTCAGAATGGCTAAAATTAACAAGTCAGAAAACTACAGATGTTGGCGAGGATGCAGAGAAAGGGGAACCTTCCCACACTGTTGGTGGGAATGCAAGCTGGTGCAGCCACTCTGGAAAACAATATGGAAGTTCCTAAAAAAGTTGAAAACAGAGGTACCCTAAGACCCAGCAATTGCACTACTGGGTATTTATCCCAAAGATACAAATGTAGTGATTCGAAGGGGTACATGCAGCCCAATGTTTATAGCAGCAATGTCCACAATAGCCAAACTATGGAAAGAGCCTAGATGCCCCTCAGCAGATGAATGGATAAAGAAGATGTGGGGGGGGGCAGAGCAAGATGGCGGAGCAGTAGGAGACCTGAATTTCATCTGGTCTCAGGAATTCAGCTGGATAGGGATCAAACCATTCTGAACACCTACAAACTCAACAGGAGATCGAAGAAAAGAATAGCAACAACTCTCTGAACAGAAAAGCGACCGCTTTCTGGAAGGTAGGACGTGCGGAGAAGTGAATCTGAGGCGATATTCGGGAGGATAGACGGCGGGGGAGGGGCCTCCGTCGGCCACTTCTGGCAAGTGATAGAACCACGGAGCACAAAATCGGAACTTTTAGAAGTCTGCTCCGCTGAGGGACGTCACTCCGGTGGCTAAGCGGGGGGTGGAACCCTCGTGGGACAGTGTGGTCTCAGGACCCTCGGGGTCACAGAAAGACCAGGGGTGCCTGAGTGAGGCAGAGCTCCCAAGTATCGGAGCGGGGAAGCCAGCTGCGGAGATGGAGCCGAGGCGTGGGCTCTCAGCTCGGGGTTGCCATAAACCGTGATCCGCGGCACAGTCGGGCCCCTGCTCCTCCAGCAGGGACCCAACAAGTGGCAGATCCAGGGAGACTCACCTTCTTCCCCTGGGAGGAGAGGCACGGGAGCGCACCACAGGGATCTGCTGGGTTTGGAGACTCCACACGGGGTCAGGTGTCAGAGATAGAAACGCGCGGTCACAGGTCGGCTGAGCACGGAGTGCGGCCAGAGACCAGGGAGACGGGAGTGACTGACGGCTTTTCTCTGGGGGCTCACTGAGGAGCGGGGCCCCGAGTTCTCGGCTCCTCCGAGGCAGAGATTGGGAGGCCGCCATTTTCAATGTCCGCCTCCAAAGCTGTACAGAAAGCTTGCAGGGAACAAAAGCTCTGGAGAGCAAACCCGAGCAGATTACTTAGTCCGGACCGGGCAAGGGCGGGGCAATTCCGCCTCCAGCAAAGACATTTGGGAACCACAGCAACAGGCCCCTCCCCCAGAAGATCAGCGAGAACAGCCAGCCAAGACCAAGTTTACCAATCAATGAGAATGGCAGAACTCCAGCGTTAGGGGAATACTGCACATAGAATCCATGGCTTTTTTACCATGATTCTGTAGTCTTTCAAAGTTAATTTTTTTTTTAACTTTTTTTTTTTTTGAATTTTTCTTTTTCCCTTTTTCAACCAACATCTTATCAATCCCTTTTTTAAAAAACATTTTTATTTTTCATTTTTAGAGTCATATTCTATCCCTTCATAGTAGTTA
>NW_022593871.1:0-1701 GCF_004348235.1 Phoca vitulina
GCACGTGTCTGGGTGTGTGAGTGTGAGTGTGTGTGTGTGTTTGAGCATGTGTCTGGGTGTGTGGCTGTTTGGGTGTGTATGTGTGTGTGAGCACGTGTCTGGGTGTGTGTGTGTGTGTTGGCATGGCAAAGGGGTCCGCATGTGTGTGCTAGTTCATGTATGTATCTATAAGTAAGTAAGCGTGTGTGTGTGCACACGTGTGTGCAGTGCCCCTCCCCCACCCTCTTTTATTACTTCCTCCCCGGGTTTGATGTTGTGGGTGAATAAAATTTAAAGAGCTCTAAATTTTTTTAGAAGAGCCCTAAAGGGAGCGGAGCTTTCTGTGCGTGAGTCATTACCAGGAACACCTGTGAACTGTTGATTTTAATTGGGCCACAGCTGTCAGGTTGCAGAGCGGGAGGGATCGGCCCCTCGGCTTGTCTGTCCCCAGCCCCCACCTTCTGTCAGCTCTTTGGGGCCGGCAGCAGGGGCAGGAGGGCAGGAGGGCCCTGTGAACCCCGGTCTGGCTCGGGTCCTCGATCCTCCCAGGAGACAGGGGGAAGGGGCTCAATGCTTTTGGGAGAGGAGTCGGGCCTGGGTCTAGCCTCGGGCTTTGGCTTCATGCCCCGCCGCAGGCCTCGGGCCTCCCGTCCATCTGTCTCCGATTTCCTTGTGCCAGGAATCACCTACCTGAGACCTGGGCCTCCCACCCCTTCACGAGGGTGTCACACACACACACACACACACACACACACACGCTTACACATGAATACTCACATATGCAAACTCACACTTTAGGAATAACAATAGCAAACACAGACAGATCACGTAGCACGTGCCAGGCGCTCTCCTAGGTCCGTATCAGTGATCTCACCACAACCTGTGAGGTGGGTACGAGGGATCCCCATTTTACCCACGAGGAAACTAAGGCACAGAGGGGTTAAGTAACTTGCCCAAGGTCTCACGGTGAGCAATGCACAGTCACCAGTGACCTGCGTGCACGCGTGCACACACACACGTGCATATGTCTGCATCCTCCAGTCACACTCCATGTGCTCACACTTGCAGTTACTCATGCACATTTAACAAAAACGATCAAATACCTGCCCCCCTCCCGATCGGTGCTCCCATGCTCTGACAGACACTCACACAAGCACACACACAAGCACACAGGCGAAGGTGCACCTTCAAGCACAGAGGTGAATCAACCGCCTACCCCCACTCACCTTCCGACACAAATATACCACGTCCCCCTCTTGAACAGCCTCACAGCAGACACCCAGCTGCTCGAGCTAACCCCGAGCATGATGAACTACGTACACCCACACGTGATCACGACCTCAAAACTCCCTATTGGCTGACACCTTACAATTCTTAACCCAGACCATGCAAGTTCTCCATGGATCCGCACCCCGTCAACCCACCTGCCGAGGGCAGAGGCGGTGTTTGCTCTTCGTGGGCCCATGGTATGCGGCCCACAGAGGCCCACGGTGGGGCCGAGTGAGCTTTTGTGGCTCTCACAACTGCCGGTCTACAGGGCCCGGAGAGGGCGGTGCCCCTCGGCCCCAGAGATGGCTGGGCCTGTCCACTGTCCACCACCAATCCAGCCCTATATCTACACCCGTGCCAACGAGATAGGACCTCTTTTCCAATGTCACAAATGTGACATGTGACCTTCATGGGAGCCACTCGCCCACTCCCCAGCACGGGCAGGCACTGGCT
>NW_022593872.1:0-1700 GCF_004348235.1 Phoca vitulina
AATTTTAGCCATTCTGACTGGTGTGAGGTGGTATCTCATTGAGGTTTAGAACTGTTTATTTTCCATCAACCTTATTTCCATTTTGTTTGCCTCTGTGGAAGAGCAGCTTAAGACCACTCAGTGGTTGTTCCCACCCATTCAGTGGCCAGAGCAGTGGGAGCTGCAGACCAGTCTTCAGTGGCAGGCTGAGCACTCCAGTCTTCAGTAGGCAACTGCTGAATAGGCACAGAGGTTACATGCATGCCTTCAGACCTGTCTTCAGGTAGCAGTGAACTCAGGAGCTGGAGTAGTCCATTCATCCTGAAATTCCTCTTTGGTCACAACATTTTCAGCAGTGGGTTGCTCTTCCTTTTCAATCTCTTCAGGATCTCTATAGGAGTAGAGCTCAGGCATGACCTCCCATGGGTGTTCATGGGAAATGGTGCCAGGCACGAGCAGAACTTCCCAGGCCAGCATCAATATCAGACCCATTGAGTGAGCTCCCTTGTTGTTGCAAGGGATGGCAATGTCCACACAGCACAGAAGAGAGTCTGTGTTACACAGAGCGATGGTAGGCATGTTAACAGAAAACACCCCTGTGAGAGGCTGGTGGTCAGTAACCACCAGAAGGCTCGGCTCTCAGAAGGCTGCCTGGTTCTGGGTAGTGAAGGTTCCAGAAGTGAAGCAGCTAGCAACGGGAGTGGCTCCAGTAGCAGCAGCAAACTTTAGCACACCTGGCCACTATTCCTGGATGACATGATGCTGACATCAGCTGGGTTTCCAACAGCAACAATGGCATGAGCTGCCAGCAGAAGCTTCTTCTACGTTCTCTTTAGATTTATGAATGCAGGCACCACCACTTCTCCTTTTGTAGATGTACTATTCCTTTTGGAAGTCAAGGTTCATGCCACCTAAGTGGGTTCCTGCTGCAAGTAATTTGAGGACATCCTCCTCCTTCATTTGCAGGACATCAAGGACTCCAGACATTGTGAAGGTTGTAACTTAAAGTTACAACAGGAATGCAGAACAATGCTGTATGGACCCCTCCCTGGGTGGCACACAAAGGTCACGTCTATTATGGATTTCTGTACATTGTAAGTGGTATTTAATCACATTCACTTAACATTTTTTTTGAAGGGGAATATCATCCAGTTTATTTCTCTGATGTGTAACACACTACATGAGAATAAATAATAGCTCTTTGAGTGGAGAATAAATAGATGGATGCATTTACAGGTTTGCTTACAACAGACATTCTAGAGTCACAAAGAACCAATTTTCTTACTATTTATTCCATATTACTATCATATTTTAAAATTCCTAATATGGCTTCCATTAGCATATTACATTAAAGTAAGAGAAAGAAAAGGAGTCACAATCTTTAAAGATTTTTCTAAAGATATCCACAGGAGAATTATTTCTCAATTTCTACTCACTCCCCCAAATTCCAGATATTCATATTTCAAGCACTTACTATACCCTAGATTTTTTAAAAAGTTATTTCATTTAATCCTCAAAGCAACTGAGTATATTGTACAAAAACTTTGTTGTTGTTGTTGAGAAGGAGGGAATTTAGCCAAATCACAAATCACATGACAGGTAAGTGGCATAGACCAAATTAAACTTCAGAGTCATTTTATTACAAACTGTGTAAGGCTATTTTCATTTTCCTCAACTATCCTTCTCTTTCTTCCCTCTATTTTCTTTTCTTTTTTTTTTTT
>NW_022593873.1:0-1700 GCF_004348235.1 Phoca vitulina
ATCCTGCTATAAATGCCTACATATAGATTTCTGGATAGTTATTCTGCCTTTTATTCTCTGAGTTTCTAATATCTATATTGGTGTTTGCCATGAATTTTGAAAAATTCTTGACCATTATTTTTAATATTTCTTCTGCACTGTTCTTCTGGCATTCCAATTACATATATATTATGCCTTCTGAAATTGTTCCACAGTCCTTTTATTATGTTATGTTAATCACCATACATTACATCATTTGTTTTTGATGTAGTGTTCCATGATTCATTATTTGCGTATAACACCAAGTGCTCCATGCAGAACGTGCCCTCTTTAATACCCATCACCAGGCTAACCCATCCCCCCCCCCCCAACCCTCTACCACCCCCACTTTTTTTTTTAGAGTCCATCGTCTCTCATGGTTCATCTCCCCCTGCAATTCCCCCCCCTTCATTCTTCCCTGCTTGCTATCTTCTTCTTCTTCTTTTTTTTTTAACATATAATGTATTATTTGTTTCAGAGGTACAGATCTCTGATTCAACAGTCTTGCATAATTCACAGTGCTCACCATAGCACATACCTTCCACAATGTCTATCACCCAGCCGCCCCATCCCTCCCACCCCCCACCACTCCAGCAACCCTCAGTTTGTTTCCTGAGATTAAGAATTCCTCATATCGGTGAGGTCATATGATACATGTCTTTCCTAGATTGACCTATTTCGCTCAGCATAACTCTCCAGTTCTATCCAAGTCACTGCAAATGGCAAGATTTCATTCCTTTTGATGGCTGCATAATATTCCATTGCATATATATACCACTTCTTTTTTAAAAAAAATTTTATTGCTATGTTAATCACCATACATTATATCATTAGTTTTTGATGTAGTGTTCCATGATTCATTGTTTGCGTATAACACCCGGTGCTCCATGCAGAACGTGCCCTCTTTAATACCCATCACCAGGCTAACCCATCCTCCCCCCCCCCTCCCCTCTAGAACTCTCAGTTTGTTTTTCAGAGTCCATCATCTCTCATGGTTCGTCTCCCCCTCCGATTCCCCCCCCTTCTTTCTTCCCCTCCTGCTATCTTCTTCTTCTTCTTTTTTTTTCTCTTAACATATATTGCATTATTTGTTTCAGAGGTACAGATCTGCGGTTCAACAGTCTTGCACAATTCACAGCGCTCAGCATAGCACATACCTTCCCCAATGTCTATCACCTAGCCACCCCATTCCTCCCACCCCACCCCCCATTCCAGCAACCGTCAGTTTGTTTCCTGAGATTAAGAATTCCTCATATCAGTGAGGTCATATGATACATGTATTTCTCTGATTGACTTATTTCACTCAGCATAACACCCTCCAGGTCTATGCACGTCATTGCAAATGGCAAGATCTCATTCCTTTGGATGGCTGCATAATATTCCATTGTATATATATACCACATTCTCTTTATCCATTCAACTGCTGATGGACACCTTGGTTTTTTCCACAGTTTGGCTATTGTGGACATTGCTGCTATAAACATCGGGATGCACGTACCCCTTCGGATCCCTACATTTGTATCTTTGAGGTAAATACTCAGTAGTGCATTTGCTGGATCGTATGGTAGCTCTATTTTCAACTTTTTGAGGAACCTCCATACTGTTTTCCAGAGTGGTTGCACCAGATTGCATTCCCACCAACAGTGTAGGAGGGTTCCCCTTTCTCTGCATCCCTGCCAACA
>NW_022593874.1:0-1700 GCF_004348235.1 Phoca vitulina
AATTTTAGCCATTCTGACTGGTGTGAGGTGGTATCTCATTGAGGTTTAGAACTGTTTATTTTCCATCAACCTTATTTCCATTTTGTTTGCCTCTGTGGAAGAGCAGCTTAAGACCACTCAGTGGTTGTTCCCACCCATTCAGTGGCCAGAGCAGTGGGAGCTGCAGACCAGTCTTCAGTGGCAGGCTGAGCACTCCAGTCTTCAGTAGGCAACTGCTGAATAGGCACAGAGGTTACATGCATGCCTTCAGACCTGTCTTCAGGTAGCAGTGAACTCAGGAGCTGGAGTAGTCCATTCATCCTGAAATTCCTCTTTGGTCACAACATTTTCAGCAGTGGGTTGCTCTTCCTTTTCAATCTCTTCAGGATCTCTATAGGAGTAGAGCTCAGGCATGACCTCCCATGGGTGTTCATGGGAAATGGTGCCAGGCACGAGCAGAACTTCCCAGGCCAGCATCAATATCAGACCCATTGAGTGAGCTCCCTTGTTGTTGCAAGGGATGGCAATGTCCACACAGCACAGAAGAGAGTCTGTGTTACACAGAGCGATGGTAGGCATGTTAACAGAAAACACCCCTGTGAGAGGCTGGTGGTCAGTAACCACCAGAAGGCTCGGCTCTCAGAAGGCTGCCTGGTTCTGGGTAGTGAAGGTTCCAGAAGTGAAGCAGCTAGCAACGGGAGTGGCTCCAGTAGCAGCAGCAAACTTTAGCACACCTGGCCACTATTCCTGGATGACATGATGCTGACATCAGCTGGGTTTCCAACAGCAACAATGGCATGAGCTGCCAGCAGAAGCTTCTTCTACGTTCTCTTTAGATTTATGAATGCAGGCACCACCACTTCTCCTTTTGTAGATGTACTATTCCTTTTGGAAGTCAAGGTTCATGCCACCTAAGTGGGTTCCTGCTGCAAGTAATTTGAGGACATCCTCCTCCTTCATTTGCAGGACATCAAGGACTCCAGACATTGTGAAGGTTGTAACTTAAAGTTACAACAGGAATGCAGAACAATGCTGTATGGACCCCTCCCTGGGTGGCACACAAAGGTCACGTCTATTATGGATTTCTGTACATTGTAAGTGGTATTTAATCACATTCACTTAACATTTTTTTTGAAGGGGAATATCATCCAGTTTATTTCTCTGATGTGTAACACACTACATGAGAATAAATAATAGCTCTTTGAGTGGAGAATAAATAGATGGATGCATTTACAGGTTTGCTTACAACAGACATTCTAGAGTCACAAAGAACCAATTTTCTTACTATTTATTCCATATTACTATCATATTTTAAAATTCCTAATATGGCTTCCATTAGCATATTACATTAAAGTAAGAGAAAGAAAAGGAGTCACAATCTTTAAAGATTTTTCTAAAGATATCCACAGGAGAATTATTTCTCAATTTCTACTCACTCCCCCAAATTCCAGATATTCATATTTCAAGCACTTACTATACCCTAGATTTTTTAAAAAGTTATTTCATTTAATCCTCAAAGCAACTGAGTATATTGTACAAAAACTTTGTTGTTGTTGTTGAGAAGGAGGGAATTTAGCCAAATCACAAATCACATGACAGGTAAGTGGCATAGACCAAATTAAACTTCAGAGTCATTTTATTACAAACTGTGTAAGGCTATTTTCATTTTCCTCAACTATCCTTCTCTTTCTTCCCTCTATTTTCTTTTCTTTTTTTTTTTT
>NW_022593875.1:0-1697 GCF_004348235.1 Phoca vitulina
CTCCAGAAAGATTTATGTGGTGGGTTTGTGTCACAGACCATCCCTTCCATTTTCCTGTTCCTTAGGGGTCAAGTAGCAGTTCAGGCTTTTGCCACAAGGTGGCGCAAGAGACCCAACATCATCAAACTCCACTCAAGAATTGCCTGCAAAGTGTAAAATACATACATAGAAAAATATGTAAATACATAAGTAAGTACATAAAACACAATGGATGAACCTTGAGAATAGTAAGCTAAGTGAGAGGAGTCAAAAATGCAATAGACTGCAAATATGTCTATATTTGTCTACAAAACTGACTCCAATTATATGTAATATCAGAGAAAGCCCACCAATAGGGTTTAGTCAAGGAATTCCCCACTTTGCATTTTAACATGAGAAAGTCCTGTCTGGTGGGTTTGTGGCACAGACCATCCCTCCCATTTTTTTCCTGTTCCTTAATGTTCAAGCAGCAGTTCAGGCTTTTGCCACAAGGTGGCGCAAGAGACCCAACATCATCAAACTCCACTCGAGTATTTTTTGCAAGCTGTATAATATATAAATAAATACGTGTAAAATAAATAAATAAATAAATAGATAGATACATAGATACATAGATACATAGATACATAGATAAATAATATCGATGTACCTTGAATATATACAGTTAAGCAAAAGGAGACAAAAATGCAAAACACCACATATTGTATGAGTCCTCTTATATGTAGTGTCTCGAGGTAGCCCACCAATATGGTTTAGTCGACGAATTCCCCACTTTCCTTTTTGACCTCCACAAAGTTCTGTGTGGTGGGGTTGTGGGGGTCACAGACCTTCATTCCCATTTTCTCGTTCCTTAGTGTTCAAGCAGCAGTTCAGGCTTTTGCCACAAGGTGGTGCCAAAGAATCACGATCATCAAACTCCACTCTCAAGTATTTTTTGCAAGGAGTATAATATATAAATGGATATGTAATAAATAAATAAATTAATTAATTAATTAAAAGGATGAACCTGGAAAGTATTCAGCTAATGGAAAGGAGTCAAAAATGCAAAAGACAATATATTGTATGATTCCACTTATATGTAGTGTCCAGAGACAGTGCACCAACATGCTTTAGTCAAGGAATTCCCCACTTTCTATTTTAACATCAGAAAGTTCTGTTTGGTGGGTTTGTGTCACAGACCATCCCTCCCATTTTCCTGTTCCTGCAAATATGTCTATATTTGGCTACAAAACTGACTCTAATTATATGTAGTATCAGAGAAAGCCCACCAATAGGGTTTAGTCAAGGAATTCCCCACTTTGCATTTTAACATGAGAAAGTCCTGTCTGGTGGGTTTGTGGCACAGACCATCCCTCCCATTTTCCTGTTCCTTAGTGTTCAAGCAGCTGTTCAGGCTTTTGCCACAAGATGGCGCAAGAGACCCAACGTCATCAAACTCCACTAGAGTCATTTTTGCAAGCTGTATAATAAATAAGTATAAAATAAATAAATAAATAAATAGATACATAGATAAATAGATAAATAATAAATAATATCGACATACCTTGAAAATATACAGTTAAGCAAAAGGAGACAAAAATGTAAAAGACCACGTATTGTATGGTTCCTCTTATATGTAGTGTCTACAGGTAGCCCACCAATATGGTTTAGTCGACGAATTCCCCACTTTCCTTTTTGACCTCCACAAAGTTCTGTGTGGTGGGGTTGTGTCACAGACC
>NW_022593876.1:0-1693 GCF_004348235.1 Phoca vitulina
AAATTTGCTGAGTAGATCATTTAAGTCCTGAATCTATCTTTAATTTAAGTCTTTATCTGAAATTCATTGTCTACTTGCGTTCTTGATGTTTTCCCTAAGTCTTCCTCCCTCTGGCCATAGTGCTCCTCGAGTGCTTTGTTATGTTTCTATGCCCACGTTCTGTGACTCAGGTACCACTTTTGGAGTCCCCATTTGTCAAAGAGGGGATGACGCTGTCTCCCCCTGTGGCTAGGAGAGTAGAAGCGGAGCGGTGTCCACCTCCCGCTGGGGCTCCCGGAGTGAGCTATGCCTCTGCTCCTGGAAGTCCCAGCCTTGGAAGCACAGAGCCACTGCCCCACTCAGCACGGCCGGGCATCTCCATATCGGGGAGCCGCGTGCATCTGCATATCAGGGAGCACCAGACATCTCCGTATCTGGGAGCACCGAGCATCTCCATATCTGGGAGCACCGGGCATCTCCATATTGGGGAGGACCGAGCATCTTCATATCGGGGAGCACCGGGCATCTCCGTATCTGGGAGCACTAAGCATCTCAGTATCTAGGAGCATCGAGCATCTCCACATCTGGGAGCACCAGGCATCTCCGTATCTGGAAGCGTTGAGCATCTCCATATCTGGGAGCACCGGGCATCTCCGTATCTGGGAGCACCGGGCATCTCCGTATCTGGGAGCACCGGGCATCTCCATATCGGGGAGCACCGAGCATCTCTGTATCTGGGAGTACCGAGCATCTCCGTATCTGGGAGAAACAGGCATCTCCGTATCGGGGAGCTCCGGGCATCTCTGTATCTGGGAGCACCGAGCTTCTCCATATCTGAGAGCACCGAGCATCTCCGTATCTGGGAGCACCGGGCATCTCCATATCTGGGAGCACCAGGCATCTCCATATCAGGGAGCACCGGGCATCTCCATATCGGGGAGCACCGGGCATCTCAGTATCTGGGAGCATCGAGCATCTCCATATCAGGGAGCACCAGGCATCTCCGTATCAGGGAGCACCAGGCATCTCCATATCTGGGAACACCGAGCATCTCCGTATCTGGGAGTACCAGGCATCTCCGTATCTGGGAGCACCAGGCATCTCCATATCGGGGAGCACCCGGCATCTCCGTATCTGGGAGCATCGGGCATCTCCATATCTGGGAGCATCGGGCATCTCCGTATTTGGGAGCATCAGGCATCTCATATCCAGGAGCACAGCCCCTCCGGTCCCCCACCCATGCTGCGCAAGCGGCCCCAGATCTCAGCACATCTTATTCCAAAGATCTGCCACTCTGCTCATTTTTACTACAGAAATCTCTGAGGCTCCTTTCCAGGATCTTACAGAGTCCGTGAAAAAAGAAGGCTCAGAGCAATTTGGTTTGGGTCCGATTTTCTGCTTTAAGTCCACAGGATTTAGGGGTGCTGACAGCTGCACAAAAATCCCCGTACAGGGGCGCCTTGGGGGGGAAGGGTAGAGTTGGTCGAGCAATGGACTCTTGGTTTGGCTCAGATCATGAGCTCATGGTCCTGGGATTGAGCCCCATGATGGGATCCACGGTCAGCACAGAGTCTGCTTGGGATTTTTCCATCTCCCTCTGCCCCTCCCCCACCCCACACTATGTCTCTCTCTCTCTTTCAAATAAATAAATACATTTTAAAGAAAATCCGTGAATAACGTTTGACTCCCCAGAAACTTAACTGCAAATACCCTA
>NW_022593877.1:0-1693 GCF_004348235.1 Phoca vitulina
ATACTGTAGTTTGTCAAATGCTTTTTCTGCATCTACTGAGAGGATCATATGACTCTTGTTCTTTCTTTTGTTAATGTATTGTATCACGTTGATCGATTTGTGGATGTTGAACCAACCTTGCAGCCCAGGGATAAATCCCACTTGGTCATGGTGAATAATCCTTTTAATGTACTGTTGGATCCTATTGGCTAGTATTTTGTTGAGAATTTTTGCATCCACGTTCATCAAGGATATTGGTCTGTCATTCTCCTTTTTGATGGGGTCTTTATCTGGTTTTGGGATCAAGGTAATGGTGGCAAACACTGAGAGTTCAACTTCTTCTTTGCTGATTTGGATGCCTTTATTTCTTTTTGTTGTCTGATTGCTGTGGCTAGGACTTCTAGTACTATGTTGAATAACAGTGGTGATAGTGGACATCCCTGCCACGTTCCTGACCTTAGGGGGAAAGCTCTCAGTTTTTCCCCATTGAGAATGATATTCGCTGTGGGATATTCATAGATGGCTTTTATGATATTGAGGTATGTACCTCTATCCCTATACTCTGAACAGTTTTGATCAAGAAAGGATGTTGTACTTTGTCAAATGCTTTTTTCTGCATCTATTGAAAGGATCATATGATTCTTGTTCTTTCTTTTATTAATGTATTGTATCACATTGATTGATTTGCAGATGTTGAGCTAACCTTGAAGCCCAGGGATAAATCCCACTTGGCTGTGGTGAATAATCCTTTTAATGTACTGTTGGATCCTATTGGCTAGTATTTTGGTGAGAATGTTTGCATCCATGTTCATCAAGGATATTGCTCTGTCATTCTCCTTTTTGATGGGGTCTTTGTCTGGTTTGGGGATCAAGGTAATGGTGGCCTCATAAAACGAGTTTGGAAGTTTTCCTTCCATTTCTATTTTTTGGAACAGTTTCAGAAGAATAGGTATTAATTCTTCTTGAAATGTTTGGTAGAATTCCCCTGGGAAGCCATCTGGCCCTGGGCCTTTGTTTTTTGGGAGATTTTTGATGACTGCTTCAATTTCCTTAATGGTTATAGGTCTGTTCAGGTTTTCTATTTCTTCCTGGTTCAGTTTTGGTAGTTGATACAACTCTAGGAATACATCCATTTCTTCCAGATTATCTACTTTGCTGGCATAGAGTTGCTCATAATATGTTCTTAGAATTGTTTGTATTTCTTTGGTGTTGGTTGTGATCTCCTCTTTCATTCATGATTTTGTTTATTGGGGTCATTTCTCTTTTCTTTTTGATAAGTCTGGCCAGGGGTTTATCAATCTTGTTAATTCTTCCAAAGAACCAGCTCCTAGTTACGTTGGTCTGTTCTACTGTTCTTTTGGTTTCTATTTCATTGATTTCTGCTCTGATCTTTATTATTTCTCTTCTCCTGCTGGGTTTAGGCTTTATTTGCTGTTGTTTCTCCAGCTCCTTTAGGTGTAGGGCTAGGTTGTGTATTTGAGACCTTTCTTGTTTCTGTAGAAAGGCTTGTATTGCTATGTACTTTCCTCTTAGGACTGCCTTTGCTGCATCCCAAAGATTTTGAACAGCTGTGTTTTCATTTTCATTGGTTGCCATGAATTTTTAAAATTCTTCTTTAATTTCCTGGTTGACCCATTCATTCTTTAGTAGGATGCTCTTTAGCCTCTATGTATTTGAGTTCTTTCCAACTTTCCTCTTGTGATTGAGTTCTAGT
>NW_022593878.1:0-1693 GCF_004348235.1 Phoca vitulina
TCAGTGGGCACTTTTTTCCATATTACCACATGCAATAATTACATCAGGTATTTAAATATTTAAATGTGGCTTTCAGAATCCTGTTAATTAAGAGAAAAGAAATTTTATTAACTTCAGCCACACCTCAGCCAGATAGACAATCCCAGATAGCCACTGCTGTTCTGTCCCCTTAGATTATACTGCCTTCAAGACACTCCTGGATCCCACACTGTAGATCACTGGGTGTGAGGACACTTGGTTTTATACAGTGGAGACCACCTCTGCCTATGGAGACTTGGTAACTTCCAGAACTGATGGGAAGCTGGGTAACCAGGCTTTGAAACTCAGCTAGGACGAGGAGAGACCAGACAACAGTGAGTATAAGCCTCTTCTTCCACAGAACTATCGTTTTAGGACATCTCCACCAGCAACACTATCACTAGACCTCAACATCATCATTGCAGGACTCTGGATGCGGCCATAGCGCCCCCCCACCCCTGAATAATGTTCCAACTCTCTCTACAGGACACGACCACTCATTTAGGAATAAACGTCCCAGACAAGAACATCCATCTGGCCCCCATTCCACCAAGTCAGGATTCACAACTGCATTTACTTGCTTTCACCCTAATAATTATGCTGTCTTGTTTCCCAAGGATGGCCTTTAAGATCTCGGTAAATTAGAAATGTGGAGGTAAATGATGGGTGGATAGAGGAGATGAAATTGATGGGCCAAAGAAGGTGGATTAAAAATAATCTATTATTAAATTCTTTATTTGCCTCTACCCATTGATTGGCAGAAGGGATGGAATGCCCAGGCCAAATTTTATGGTGGAATTTACTGTATTACCTTACTGAAAAGACCGGGAGTAGATCTGACTTTAATTGATAATTAATCAAGAGTTCAACGGTCCAGACCTTGGTTTTTGTCTGCTTCTCAGAATCCATCCCCTCACCTACGCCTTAGACTCAGTCTTCTACTCCACATGGTGACAAGAAACCTGCTGCTTCCCTGGGGTCCTGGTCCTCTCAGCTTTAAGCCAAGTAATAAGAGGAAGAAGGGTCTCAAGGGTCTCTTTCATTTGAGTTCAGCAAACCCTCAGTGTTTCTCACTATGTTAGCCCCGGACACATTCCCTAAACCCTAACCTGTCCCCACAGTCAATATGATGTTCTGCATTGATTGGCCAGGCTGGTCCAATTCTTAACTTTTGGAGGGCTCTACAGCAAGACTATAAGTAGAGGCCTATATAATATATGTCAAATTATTTTAAAATTATAAATCAAATGACATGTTAAATAAAATATATTCTACCCTCTTAACAATATACTTTAACAATAACCTGGGAGGAAGGTCTGCATTTAGAATTCTCAGACTCCTTAGAGGCCTGCTCTGGAATATGGGCATCATGGAAAAGGGTAGCCCAAAGCCTGATGAATTCTCTTTCTTTTCTTGCCTCTGGCCTATGGCCTGATGAATTATCTTTCTTTTCTTGGCTCTAGCCTGTAGCCATATGTACACATGTGGTCACTCTGGCATGCACATCCATACTTGGTCCACAATGCCACAAACAGCTAGCTATTAACCACCCAGGTGAGCACATACCAGCTGCCTTGTCTGCTCTCAGGAGAGGGAAGAGGCCACCATGTGACTTGGAAGCAGGTAGAGATGTTTAGGCAGGTCATTTTGGGATCCTGGATACTTAGATCTAGAA
>NW_022593879.1:0-1692 GCF_004348235.1 Phoca vitulina
ACAGTCATATTCCATCCCTTCATCATATTTACCCTTATTTTTGTACAAATACAAGTTTCTCTTTCTTTAAAATTTTGGGAGACAATTTCCTCTAACAAACCAAAATATGACCAAAATCTAGTGTGTGGCACTGATCTATGCACCAGCCTGATCATATTTGATCATATTCTGGTTTTTTTTGTTCGTTTTTATCTTTTACTTTTCCTTTTTTTTTTCTCTTCTTTCCCTTTCTTTTCCCCCAGTTTCAGGTCTCTTCTGATTTGTTTAGTGTATATTTTTCTGGGGTCGTTGTTACCCTGTTAGCATTTTGTTCTCTCATTCATCTATTCTCCTCTGGACAAAATGACAAGATAGAAAAAATCACCTCAAAAAAAAGAACAGGAGGCAGTACCGACTGCCAGGGATCTAATCAATATGGACATTAGTAAGATGTCGGAATTAGAGTTCAGACTGATGATTTTAAAGAAACTAGCTGGGCTTGAAAAAAGCATGGAAGATATTAGAGAAACCCTTACTGGAGAAATAAAAGAACTAAAATCTAACCAAGTCAAAATCAAAAAGGCTATTAATGAGGTGCAATCAAATATGGAGGCTCTCACTGCTAGGATAAATAAGGCAGAAGAAAGAATTTGTGATAAAGAAGACCAAATGATGGAAAATAAAGAAGCTGAGAAAAAGAGAGATAAACAACTACTGGATCACAAGGGCAGAATTTGAGAGATAAGTGATATCATAAGACGAAACAATATTACAATAATTGGGATCCCAGAAGAAGAAAGAAAGAGGGGGGCAGAAGGTATATTGGAGCAAATTATAGCAGAGAACTTCCCTAATTTGGGGAAGGAAACAGGCATCAAAATCCAGGAGGCACAGAGAACCCCCCTCAAAATCAATAAAAAAAGGTCAACACCCCGACATCTAATAGTAAAAGTTAGGAGTCTCAGAGACAAAAAGAAAATCCTGAAAGCAGCTTGGGACAAGAGATCTGTAACCTACAATGGTAGAAACATTAGACTGGCAACAGACCTATCCACAGAGACCTGGCAGGCCAGAAAGGACTGGCATGATAAATTCAGAGCACTAAATGAGAAAAATATGCAGCCAAGAATACCATATCCAGCTAGGCTGTCATTGAAAATAGAAGGAGAGATAAAAAGGTTCCAGGACAAACAAAAACTAAATGAATTTGCAAACAAGAAACCAGCCCTACAAGAAATATTGAAAGGGGTCCTCTAAGCAAAGAGAGAGCCTAAAAGGAACAGAGACCAGAAAGGAACACAGATAAAATACAGTAACAGTCACCTTACAGGCAATACAATGACACTAAATTCATATCTTTCAATAGTTACCCTGAATGTAAATGGGCTAAACGCCCCAATCAAAAGACACAGGCTGTCAGACTGGATAAAAAAAACAAGACCCATTGATATGCTGTCTGCAAGAGACTCATTTTAGACCCAAAGACACCCCCAGATTGAAAGTGAAGGGGTGGAAAACCGTTTACCATGCTAATGGACATCAAAAGAAAGCTGGGGTGGCAATCCTTATATCAGACAAATTAGATTTTAAACCAAAGACTATAATAAGAGATGAGGAAGGACACTATATCATACTTAAAGGGTCTATCCAACAAGAAGATCTAACAATTGTAAATATCTATGCCCCTAACATGGGAGCAGCCAATTATATAAG
>NW_022593880.1:0-1691 GCF_004348235.1 Phoca vitulina
CCGAGGCGATATTCGGGAGGATAGATGGCGGGGGAGGGGCCTCCGTCAGCCGCTTATGGCAAGTGATAGAACCACAGAGCACAAAATCGGAACTTTTAGAAGTCTGCTCCGCTGAGGGACGTCGCTCCGGTGGCTAAGCGGGGAGTGGAACCCCCGCGGGACAGTGTGGTCTCAGGACCCTCGGGGTCACAGAAAGACCGGGGGTGCCTGAGTGCGGCAGAGCTCCCAGGTATCAAAGCGGGGAAGCCGGCTGCAGAGACGGAGCCGAGACGCGGGCTCTCAGCTCGGGGTTGCCATAAACCATGATCCGCGGCACAGTCGGGCCACTGCTCCTCCAGCAGGGACCCAACAAGCGGCAGATCCGGGGAGACTCACCTTCTTCCCCCGGGAGGAGAGGTGCGGGAGCGCACCGCAGGGATCTGCTGGGTTTGGAGACTCCACACGGGGTCGGGTGCCAGAGATAGAAACGCGCGGTCACAGGCCGGGTGAGCACAGAGTGCGGCCGGAGACGGGGAGACGGGAGTGACTGACTGCTTTTCTCTGGGGGCTCACTGAGGAACGGCCCTGAGTTCTCGGCTCCTCCGGGGCGGAGACTGGGAGGCCGCCATTTTCACTCTCCGCCTCCAAAGCTGTACAGAAAGCTTGAAGGGAACAAAAGCTCCAGAGAGCAAACCCAAGCAGATTACTTAGTCCGGACGGGCAAGGGCGGGGCAATTCCGCCTCCGGCAAAGACTTTTGGAAACCACAGCAACAGGCCCCTCCCCCAGATGATCAGTGAGAACAGCCAGCCAAGACCAAGTTTACCGATCAATGAGAACGGCAGAACTCCAGCGCTAGGGGAATACTGCACATAGAATTCATGGCTTTTTTACCATGATTCTTTAGTTTTTCAAAGTTAATTTTTTTTTTAACTGTCTTTTTTTTTTTTTGAATTTTTCTTTTTCCCTTTTTCAACCAACATCTTATCAATCCCTTTTGTTTTTAAAGATTTTTTTTTTTTATTTATTCATTTGAGACACAGAGATAGAGAGAGAGAGAGAGAGCATGAGCAGGGGGAGAGACAGAGGGAGAGGGAGAAGCAAGCTCCCAGCTGAGCAAGGAGCCCGATGTGAGGCTCGATCCCAGGACCCTGGGATCATGACCTGAGTTGAAGGCAGACGCTTAACCATCTGAGCCACCCAGGCGTCCCTCAATCCTTTTTTTAAAAAAAACATTTTTATTATTCATTTTTATTTTTCATTTTTAGAGTCATATTCTATCCCTTCATAGTAGTTACCGATATTTTTGGCATATATATATATATATATATAAGTTGTTCTCTCTTTAAAATTTTGAGATAGTTTCTTCTAACAGATCAAAATATACCCTAAATCTCTACTGTATGGTTTTTTTCTACTCCCCTGCCTGATCACATTCTCTCCCTTTTTATTTCTCTCTTTTTTTTTAAATCCTCTTCTTTCTTTTTTCAAACTTATCAATCCCTTTTATAAAATTTTTTATAATTTCCATCTTTACAGTCATATTCCATCCCTTCATCATATCAACCCTTATTTTTGTACATATATAAGTTTTTCCTTCTTTAAAATTTTGGGAGGCACTTTCCTCTAACAGACCAAATACACCCAAAATCTAGTGTGTGGCACTGATCTATATACCAGCCTGATTATATTTGATCACATTCTGTTTTTTTT
>NW_022593881.1:0-1691 GCF_004348235.1 Phoca vitulina
AGATTAAATAATATAATATAGTGAAGCAAACAGAGGAATAGAAATGGTGCAGGCATCTTCCACCGTGCCCTTCCTTTCTTTACCCACAGAAAATGAGGACCAATCTAGCAATCATACTTTCTCTAATAGAACAGTGACAATAATACATTTTGGTTTCTCTAATATAATTTTAGGCTTCAAATTTTAAGCTTTTAGTGTAAATCCTCATCCATTCAAACACATTGCTTCCTATTAACTAACAAAAGTTATACATACAATCTTCTGGGCCTTTTTCTCATAATAAATTCTCAAAGGAAGGCTCTCTAAGTATCAAATCCTTTCTTTTTTCCCCCAAAAGATGAAGCATTCACTTTTTTTTTCTTTTCTCTACTATATATGTAGACTTGAGAGGAGGAGAACAAGGGGGTAGGTGAGGAATGGCAGATTACTAAGTCTTGAAAAAGCTTTCCTCTTTATGTTTAAACTACATTTCCCATCTCCCTCGATTTCATTGTGGCACCCCAATTTAGTCTTCTCTCTTAGTTGTTGATTTTAATTCACTAGTAAAAAAGTTTTCTTGCTAAAATCTGACATTCTAACCAACTATATACTATTGATCAAATGAAATGGGAAACTAAGGCCAGTGACCTGTGTGGTTAAGTGAATTTGTTACATTTTTCTGAGATATTCAGACCCGATTCCAAACACTAGATCACACTTCAATCTTACCTTGGTTATCATTTCCAGGGCTACAAATTTCTTATACATTAAGGCATAACATGAGCATTAATGACTAAGAACTGCACAGCTCACTACTTTTAAAAAAATCACCGATGTTTCTAGTTAAGAAAATCTACAAAAGGGCCCTCTATGAATATTTGTTCATTTATTCATTCTATTATTCAATGAAAACCTATACTAAGTGCCTAAGGTATAGAAAGGATATAAATACAAAACAAAGCTACTACCTCCAAGAAAATGATAATCTAGTACTCATTTATCAGAAATGTATTGTGCCATGAATTGTACTAGAGATTTAGAAATAAAATAGCTGAATGAAACATGATAGCTGATCTCAAACAGTTCACTGATAACGGGAAAAATATTTAAGTGAATGGTTAGAATGTAATTTTATTTACACAAAATGAACGTACAAATGACGTGGGGAGAAAGAGAGTTAGTGAGCTGGATTTCTGCTCTATAAATATAAGTGTCTGGAATATTAGAGAAACTATTAAGGAGGGCATGTGTTGTGATGAGCACTGGGTGTTATACGCAACTAATGAATCGTTGAACACTACATCAAAAAATAATGATGTACTATATGCTGGCTAACTGAACATAATAAATATATACATAGCTTTCAAAAATATATATAAAATAAATCCTAACCTAAGGAAAACTTTAAGTAAAGTTAAAAGGTGAAACAATTTTGTAGCTCTTCATTCTGTACATTTTGTGATTGAAATGGTTAAGCTGAGACAGATCTGTCCCAATTCCTCAAGAAGAAGAAAATGAGAATTCCACAATAATCAGAGAATGAGTCAGAAAGCCAGAGAACCTCAGCCTGGCTCAACCAGGTTTAATCACTGTGTGTCCTCTAGCGAGCTGTTTAAAACCTTAATTTCTACGCTTGTAATACAAGGGAGTTAGACTAAGTGGGCAAAGTGGAGTAGGTGAGTGAGAGAATGGTAGAGGGTGAAGCTAGAGAA
>NW_022593882.1:0-1690 GCF_004348235.1 Phoca vitulina
ATGCAGGAATAATATCAAGTGAGCTTCCAGCACCAAAGTTTGTCAGAATAGTATGCCACAATTTTTCCACTCTTACTGATTTCCTCACTATTGGGAAGACATTAAGGACTGGCATAGCTGATTATGCAGAGCTATGTCCTAGTCAGCTATAAATGTATATATCTTAATGTCATATAAAATGGTGGCACTTCATAAGATAGTATCATTTAGTGCAAAATAAGAGAATTGGAAGGAAGAAGAGAGCAGGGTCAGTTAGGGGGAGATCAAGGAAGCTTTAGCCCTGATAAAAAGTCCATTAGAAAGTTTATGACTTTTTTTTAATTTTATTTATTTATTTGACACAGAGAGAGAGACAACGAGAGAGGGAACACAAGCAGGGAGAGTGAGAGAGGGAGAAGCAGGCTTCCCGCCAAGCAGGGAGCCCAGTGCGGGGCTCGATCCCAGGACCCTGAGACCATGACCTGAGCTGAAGGCAGATGACTTTTAATACATTTTCAGTTTTGGAGAATCAATAGTGACAAACTTGAGGCTTTTTCTAGAAGGTTCAGTTAAGATAAAGGAATGTGGCAACAGACTCAGTATGGACCAGAATTTCTCAAATTTTAGTGAATCATCCGAGACCTTGTTAAAAATGCACATTGTGAGCAGCAGGTCTGGGATTCTGCATTCTGACTTCTCAGGTGATGCCAGTGTTGGTGGTCCTTGGGTCATGTGCTCTGTAGCAAGGATGTAGACTTCCCTTTAGAGAAATCTGGAAGGGCCATTGGATAGTTCAAGACATAGTAGGATCAAGGAAAAGCATTATTTTGTTTTTATTGCTGAGCATGTTTTTAGCTAGAGGGGAGCAAGGAGATGCAGAAATAGAGGTTATAGATGTACCATACTATTGCTAAACAAAGAGGAAAGAAGTGGTGGAGATAATCCGTTATAAAAGGGATGTAAAAGCAGAATAATCAAGAACATAGATCCAGAAATTACTTTTTTAAAAAATTTATTTATATTAGGGAGAGAGCGAGCGAGCGACCAGGGCGAGGGGCAACGGGAGAGGGAGAGAGTATTCTTAAGCAGACTTCCTGCTGAGCCTGGAGCCCGATGCGGGGCTCAATCCCAGGACCCAGACATCATGACCTGAGCCGAAATCAAGAGCCAGGCACTCCCTGAAATTACTTTTGAAGAAGGTGGATAGTGAAGGGAAGGAGGGAAGAAAGAGAGGCGTGTTAGCTAGGAAATTTTGGAGTTGATGAGGAAGGTCGAGAGAATTCACTTTAGATGGCTTGAGTATATTTCCACTAAAACATTAAATTACAGCTGCTCCACAAAGAATACTGAAAGCAGATGGAGTGCTAAAGTTGGAGTAAAACAGCCACTCATTCATCCTCCTCAGATCTATGGGACATCAAAGATCTCTGTTGTATTGGTATTCATTATTCCAATGAGATTAATTTGAATATGAAAGCTTCGGCTATTTTTTTTTTAAGATAGCTAATTTTTTGATATGATAGCTGTTTCCAAAAACCTTTTAAAGACTAACATGCTCTACCAAATCAAACTAATTTTGGAAACCAAAGAGATTATAGGGTTCATTCTCTAAATGCTACAAATGTTATTATCAGTAAGTATGACACTGAATACATATATTTGCATTTTTTTTCAATATTTATAATGGGTTCATATTTCTCTCTTGTCGCTG
>NW_022593883.1:0-1689 GCF_004348235.1 Phoca vitulina
GAGGGAGAAGCAGACTGCCTGCCGAGCAGGGAGCCCGATGCAGGACTTGATCCAGGGACTCCAGGATCATGACCTGAGCCGAAGGCAGTCACTTAACCAATTGAGCCATGCAGGCGCCCCTTACTGATTTAATAATATAATATCAATAATAACAATATCAAATATCCTTAGTGGGCCCCCAAAATGTCTTTTATAGCTGGGTTTTTTTTTTCTCCTAATCCAGGAAAAGAATAAACTAGGTTTATCTTGAAAGACACTGCTTTTAAAAAAAAAAAAAGTTACCCTATAAGAAGCAGAAGAACAGCATGTAGAATCTTTACTAATTAGAATATAAATTCACAATGGGATGATGGGAAGAGCTTTAATTTTGATGCGTCCTCTTAATATTGAGAAGTGAAATGATTATGAAACATGAATCTGATTTTATGGAAGGCATTAGGAAATACATTCTATATCTTGGCAGGACTAGCTAGGCAAAATACCATCAAACAAATTGATTTAGTGGTGATATAGGCCATGGTAGTCTGTGTTACTGGTTTTTTCCAAGGAGATTCTACCCTCTTGTTCTCTAGGATATGAGTTTAATTTATTGCAATAAACTTTCATTGTAAGCATAAAAGTAAGTACTACTGATCTTACATCCCAGACCAATTCCCAAGCCTTCATTATTTTCCAAGTGACATCAGTAATTTGAATGATGATACATTTCAGCTCTTTACATTTATATTTTTCCAGACTATGCTCTGTGCCTTTTAAGAAGGTACAAATGCAATTAAAAAATTTTCTTAAAGAATAAGTCCATTACTATTCATAGTAGTAAATCTTATTTTAAAGAAAAATTCCACTGCTCTTTTTAATATCAGTAATTATTTGTCAATTCTGTCATATCCTGAGAATTGCAAAGGAGAAGGATAAAACCTGAAGTTTATGTAAAAAAATCTGTTTAGGTACACAGTATACTTCTCATAGATACAAGCTACGTGTTTCTGTGGTTTTTGTTGGAAAAGGAAATATCAATTGAGCATTATCCAATGGAACTCTCGGCCATGATCTATCTACAGGAACCTTGTTTAAATATTAGTTTACATAGTGGCTAGAACGATGTCAGTGTGGCTGAGAATCTTCATTTTGAAATGTTTACTTGGCTAACCAAATAATTATTGAACTGACCTACCATGTGTCAATGCAGAGTGCAGATTTCCAGAGGTGGAATAATTTTGATAGGCACATAGGGATTTCTCTTTTAGATTGGGATGAAAGGTAAAGTAAGACCATTCAGTGCTTATTTGAGTATGTGTGGCTATCTTTAAGAATGTGTATGAGAAAATGAAGTGAACAGAAGTATTTTTTTATTTATCAGTTCTGACTGTGAAAGTATAACTGTTTCATAGTCCAATGGAATTTATTTTAATAGTGTGATAATTATGTAAAAACCCATACACAAAACAAAACATCTGTTTTCTATGGATACATATATCCATATATATCCATATGAATTCACACCAAAAAATCCAAAAAGATATATATTTTTTATAGGTTTTTTTAAAGATTTTATTTATTTATTTGAGAGAGCGAGAAAGAGAGAAAGAGAGAGCACATGAGAGGGGGAGGGTCAGAGGGAGAAGCAGACTCCTGCTGAGCAGGCTCAAACCCATGACCCTGAGATCAAGAGTTGTATGCTCCACTAAC
>NW_022593884.1:0-1689 GCF_004348235.1 Phoca vitulina
AAATAGAAACCAAAAGAACAGTAGAACAGATCAACGAAACTAGGAGCCGGTTCTTTGAAAGAATTAACAAGATTGATAAACCCCTGGCCAGACTTATCAAAAAGAAAAGAGAAATGACCCAAATCAACAAAATCATGAATGAAAGAGGAGAAATCACAACCAACACCAAAGAAATACAAACAATTATAAGAACATATTATGAGCAACTCTATGCCAGCAAATTAGATAACCTGGAAGAAATGGATGCATTCCTAGAGATGTATCAACTACCAAAACTGAGCCAGGAAGAAATAGAACACCTGAACAGACCTATAACCACTAAGGAAATTGAAGCAGTCATCAAAAATCTCCCAAAAAACAAAAGCCCAGGGCCAGATGGCTTCCCAGGGGAATTCTATGAAACATTTAAAGAAGAATTAATACCTATTCTTCTGAAACTATTCCAAAAAATAGAAATGGAAGGAAAACTTCCAAACTCATTTTATGAGGCCACCATTACCTTGATCCGAAAACCAGACAAAGACCCCATCGAAAAGGAGAATTACAGACCCATATCCCTGATGAACATGGATGCAAAAATTCTCACCAAAACACTAGCCAATAGATGCAACAGTACATTAAAAGGATTATCCACCACGACCAAGTGGGATTTATCCCTGGGCTGCAAGGTTGGTTCAACATCCGCAAATCAAACGTGATACAATACATTAACAAAAGAAAGAACAAGAACCGTATGATCCTCTCAATAGATGCAGAAAAAGCATTTGACAAAGTACAGCATCCTTTCTTGATCAAAATTCTTTGGAGTATAGGAATAGAAGGTACATACCTCAATATCGTAAAAGCCATCTATGAAAAACCCACAGCGAATATCATTCTCAATGGGGAAAAACTGAGAGCTTTCCCCCTAAGGTCAGGAACACGGCAGGGATGTCCACTATCACCACTGCTATTCAACATAGTATTAGAAGTCCTAGCCACAGCAATCAGACAACAAAAAGAAATAAAAGGTATCCGAATCGGCAAAGAAGAAGTCAAACTCTCACTCTTTGCAGATGATTTGATCCTTTACGTGGGAAACCCCAAAGACTCCACCCCAAAACTCCTAGAACTCATACAGGAATTCAGTCAAGTGGCAGGATATAAAATCAATGCACAGAAGTCAGTGGCATTCCTATACACCAACAACAAGACAGAAGAAAGAGAAATTAAGGAGTCAATCCCATTTACAATTGCACCCAAAACCATAAGATACCTAGGAATAAATCTAACCAAAGAGGCAAAGGATCTGTACTCAGAAAACTATAAAATACTCATGAAAGAAATTGAGGAAGACACAAAGAAATGGAAAAACGTTCCATGCTCATGGATTGGAAGAACAAATATTGTGAAGATGTCAATGCTACCTAGAGCAATGTACACATTCAATGCAATCCCCATCAAAATACCATCCACTTTTTTCAAAGAAATGGAACAAATAATCCTGAAATTTGTATGGAACCAGAAAAGACCCCGCATAGCCAGAGGAATGTTGAAAAAGAAAAGCAAAGCTAGTGGCATCACAATTCCGGACTTCCAGCTCTATTACAAAGCTGTCATCATCCAGACAGTATGGTACCGGCACAAAAACAGACACATAGATCAATGGAACAGAATAGAGAGCCCAGAAATGGACCCTCAACTCTATGG
>NW_022593885.1:0-1688 GCF_004348235.1 Phoca vitulina
GCGGGGATCTGCTGGGTTTGGAGACTCCACCCGGGGTCGGGTGCCAGATAGAAAGGCGCGGTCACAGGCCAGGTGAGCGCGGAGTGCGGCTGGAGACCGGGGAGACGGGAGTGACTGACTGCTTTTCTCTGGGGGCTTGCTGAGGAGCGGGACCCCGAGTTCTCGGCTCCGCCGGGGCGGAGACTGGGAGGCCGCCATTTTCACTCTTCGCCTCCAAAGCTGTACTGAAAGCTTGCAGGGAACAAAAGCTCCGGAGAGCAAACCCGAGCAGATTACTTAGCCCGGACCAGCAAGGGCGGGGCAATTTTGCCTCCGGCAAAGACATTTGGGAACCACGGCAACAGGCCCCTCCCCCAGAAGATCAGCAAGAACAGCCAGCCAAGACCAAGTTTACCGATCAATGAGAACGGCAGAACTCCAGCGCTAGGGGAACACTGCACATAGAATTCATGGCTTTTTTACCATGATTCTTTAGTCTTTCAAAGTTAATTATTTTTTTTAACTGTCTTTTTTTCTTTTTTCCTTTTTTCTTTTTTTTTGAATTTTCTTTTTCCCTTTTTCGACCAACATCTTATCAATCCCTTTTTTAAAAAAAAACATTTTTATTTTTCATTTTTAAAGTCATATTCTATCCCTTCATAGTAGTTACCCGTATTTTTGGCATATATATATAAGTTGTTCTCTCTTTAAAATCTTGAGATAGTTTCTTCTAACAGATCAAAATATACTCTAAATCTCTAGTGTATGGTCTTTTTCTACTCCCCTGCCTGATCACATTCTCCCCCTTTTTTCTTTCTTTCTTTTTTTTTTAATCCTCTTCTTTCTTTTTTCAAACAACTTATCAAATCCTTTTTTAAAATTTTTTATAATTTCCATCTTTACAGTCATATTCCATCCCTTCATCATATCAACCCTTATTTTTGTACATATATAAGTTTTTCTTTCTTTAAAATTTTGGGAGGGACTTTCTTTTAACAGACCAAAATACACCCAAAATCTAGTGTGTGGCACTGATCTATAATCCAGCCTGATCATATTTGATCACATTCTGTTTTTGTTTTGTTTTGTTTTGTTCTGCTTTTGTTTGTTTTTATCTTTATCTTTTTCTTTTTTCTTTTTTTCTTTCCTTTTCTTTTTTCTCTCTTTCCCTTTCTTTTCCCACTGCTTCAGGTCTTTTCTGATTTGTCTAGAGTATATTTTCTGGGGACGTTGTTACCCTGCTAGCATTTTGTTCTCTCATTAATCTATTCTCCTCTGCACAAAATGACAAGACGGAAAAAATCACCTCAACAAAAAGAACAAGAGGTAGTACCGACTGCCAGGGACCTACTCAATACGGACATTAGTACGATGTCAGATCTAGAGTTCAGAATCATCACTTTAAAGATACTAGCTGGGCTTGAAAGAAGCATGGAAGTTATTAGAGAAACCCTTTCTGGAGAAGTAAAAGAACTAAAATCGAACCAAGTAGAAATCAAAAAGGCTATTAATGAGGTGCAATCAAATATGGGGGCACTAACTGCTAGGATAAATGAGGCAGAAGAAAGAATCAGTGAGATAGAAGACCAAATGATGGAAAATAAAGAAGCTGAGAAAAAGAGAGATAAACAACTACTGGATCACGAGGGCAGAATTCGAGAAATAAACGATACCATAAGACGAAACAACATTAGAATAATTGGGATCCC
>NW_022593886.1:0-1688 GCF_004348235.1 Phoca vitulina
ACCTGAAACTAACATAACATCTTGTGTCAACTATGCTTCAATTAAAAGAAATAAATAAATATATAAATGTTAAAGAACAAATTTATGTTATTAGTGGGAATACTATTCCCAGATTAAAAGATTAAAAATTATAAGGTTCAAATTTTTTCCTTCACAGGTCCTGCCTTATTTAGGTCTACATAAACTAGCAAGACCTTAAAAACCTTCACAGGCACTAGATACCCAAGAAGAGAGACTGCTATAAAAACAGAGTCCGGGTAGCTGTGCCTCTATTTCCCTATACACTGCCTAATATTTTCTTTCTGCGAGTTCCCACTCCTATTATGACTCTTCTGCAGGGCTCAGTGGTACTCTCCAACCTTTAAGTCTTTAGCCTATGAAAGCACAGACTCCCAAAACAAGGATAGGCTCAAATGACCAAGAGTAAGAGCCATTTCCTGCTCCTGGAGAACAAGCGAAATGGAGTTTCAGTCATCCATGTAGTCATCTCAACGTAGACATGTTACCAACTACCCAAATAAAACTCTGTTACTGATTTGACAGCCAGTCGTACCCCACCAAACCCTACATGTACATGGGCAGGGCATCAGAGAATTAAGAAAAGAGGTGGAGTGAGGAGACCGCTACCTTGGGCCATACATCTATGTTGTGTAGAATCTCCATTCCGCCTATTACTCAAGAGGATCTAAGCCACTCTCTGTAAGTTGGGGTGGAAGGAGATGATATCACATTCTTATATGCTGTAAAAAGATTCTTCCCAGTGGCTCAAACGATTTTAATATCTCTCAACAGAAAACCTGAAGTATGCTAGTTCATTCAATTAAACCAACAAACAAAAAAGCTGCTCAAGATTCTCTTCAACCCTCTATTTTAATATGCCTTTCTAAACAACTCCCAATATCCTGTGCCCTTCATTCCTTTGTGTGTGTGTGTGTGTGTGTGTATCCTTCATTCCTATAATTCATCTTTATCTAACTTATCATAAACCCCAATATTCTGACATCTTTTCTAAAACTATCCAACCCAGTGTTATTCTTCTTGAAACTTGGCCTCTCCTGCTAATTCCTTCCTTACCCCCCTTCACTGTGTTCACAAGACCCCCTCCCCATCTTTCAATTATTAAAACATTTACCTACAAGATGAGAAAAAAGGAAAAAACTTGAATTTAAATCTCATTTCTGTCACTTATCATATCCAAATAAGTCACTTTTAATCTCTTTTGAGTTTCAAATTCTCCATTTAAACAACCACTTGGTGAGGATGTTAAACATAGGTTGCAGTACCAGAGGGTATTTTGATTAATTCATCTCTAAGATTCCTTAAGATCCTGAAATTCTATGTGCTTTTGATTTTGTCTATAGAAAAACAGCGACTATTTAGCTGGCAGAAATGGAAACAATTATTGGACTAAAAGAAACACCAAGAAAAGCAGAGAACAAAGTAAAAAAAAAAAAATCAAGAAAAGACTATAGAAAAGTCATGGAGAAAAAGAAAAAGGTCTACAAAAAAAAAGAAGCTTCACAGAATTAGTCAAGGGTACTAGCCTAAAGGGAAAACTAGACTGGGAAGTCAGTAAATAGAGAATAATTTAGAAATATCCTCTAAATAGATGATAAATTTAATTAATGCAACATGGTCTACACCTAGATTACATATCCTTCACTTCTGGAAAAATCATTCATCTCAAG
>NW_022593887.1:0-1687 GCF_004348235.1 Phoca vitulina
TCTCTGTATCAGGACAGTGCAAATCTATTGCCCCTCTGTCCCCCGCCCAGTTTTCTATTTTAATTAGAAAATAATGACCATCAACCACTAAGTTAGGATGTACATCATGTCTTTCCTGAGGAATAATATTGTGTATCAGATTCTGTCCTCTTCTTTGCACAAACTGAATTTAAAGCAAAGGAGACAGGCACTCCAATGGGGATGCTTCAGGAACTGTCCAACCAGGAAGAAGACTGTGTGGACCCACAGGGAGCCTCCCAGCAACCATGTCATGCTTTGGGGCAGAGCTGCTGTGAAGACACATTCCTCCCTTGTAAGTGCTGACGATAACAGGGAACACCGTGCATTACACACAGGCGTTAGTCCTCCTGTAAACTGGAGTGGATGCCAGATATTTGATTCCCCTCCCTGATTATGTCTCATGATGTTTTTAACTCTGTTAGCCCTTTTGTAGGTCACTTCTTATTGGGGAAAGTGGGTAGTTTGAGAGGAGGGGTGTCCAGGAACTCTGGAAAGCACAGGTTCTGTCCTTAGAGGAACATGTGCTACGAGCGTTTCCTGTCCATCCCTGTTTTGTTAGCTTCCTCCCAGGATCCACTCAGGAAGGCAACCATGTGTTCATGGCCTTCACACAGGCCCGTGCCTTTTTCACTAAATGTGCTTTTTTCTCATCTGCTAAACATCCTCATAAGACTTGGTTCAGCTCAAGGAAAATCTTTCTCAGAAGTGCTTTATTGACCGCCTGGCCTCCTCAGATAAGGATGCTCAGTCACTTCTTTGTGACTCCCAAATGCTCCCTGTGTGCATCCCCCTCAGAACAGGTCCACTACCGAGGCCCTTGCACTTGTTCACCAGCTAGTAGAGGCAGAGACGACTCCAATTTTCTCAGTCCTTGAATACAGCAGTTATCTTCATCACCTTTGTCCTGTGTATCAGTGGTATAGAATTCATTCAGTCCATGTTGAATAGTATTTTTCCTGTAGACTTGACATGGCTTATGAACTCTACTCTTACTCATCACCTGCTCCTGTGCATGGGGATGTAACAGCATCCATATTCTGCCCAGGTCAGTTCTAGGCACCTTGTAAGTTAGTAAACCTATCTTACATTCTTTCCACTAGTTCATTCAGTGAACTTTTTGAACAGGCCTTTGTAGAGTCAGTGATGATGACAAACAAAGCATGATTTCCAGAGCCCTGAGCCTCCTGACGTCCCACAAACAGATGCAAAATGCAGTTCCTTTATTCTTTTCCCAGAAGTCTAAGGTACAGTTCCATAACTGCTTATGTAATTCATTAACAAATTTTTATTTGTTTCTAACTGCCCAATCTATGGCCCTGCTTAGTCCCCGTGAATACAGCAATGAACAGAAATAGAAGAACTTGCCTTCATGGGGCTTACCTATGAGGAGGGAAGACAGACCACAAGCCAGTATCCATCCTCTCTTCCTCCACATGGTACGATTTTCTTGCTGACTGTGGTGTGGAGAATAGGTGGGCATAGGATAGGGACATCGGAATTTGGAATCAGGCAGGTGAGGAGATTCTTGTGGGTGTCCAAGTGAGAGTTGATAGGAGCTCAGTCCACGGTGGCAGCAGTGAAGGGGTTGGAAATGGTTGGATTCTGAGTGAGTCTTGAATTTGTAACTGGCAAGACTTGCTGACTAACTGGCCATAGAGTGAGATAA
>NW_022593888.1:0-1686 GCF_004348235.1 Phoca vitulina
GCCTCCCCTGTTCACCCCGGCCTCTGCTCACCCCGGCCTCCCCTGTTCACCCCGGCCTTACCCCCTCACCCCAGCCTCCCCGCTCATCCTGGCCTCCTTCCTCTCACCCCGGCCTCTCCCCTTGACCCTGGTCTCCCCTCTTGACCCCACCTTTACCTCCCTGTTGCCTCCCCCTCCCCCTGGCCCGACGTGGCCAGCTGCTTGTTGTCTTGAGGAAGGGCAGGTGAGGGCGCTAGGGTCAGCCGAGGGGAGGCAGCAGGTTGGCGGACACGTGTTTGTGCTTCCCGTGGGGTCCAGGTGCTGACAGCGGCCCCGGGCCCCTTGCTGCGGGCTGCCCAGGGCTCCGAGGCCTCCAGGAGGAAGCTGCAGGGTCAGCCTCCCCCTGGCCTGCGCCCACACCAGCGATCGGGCAGCACGCACTGACTGCGGTGCCAGTGGTTTGCGGTCTCCAGGGGAGCGGAGCTGCCGGGGAGGGTGTCTGTACGAAGGGATCTGCTGGAAGGGGTGGAGGCCGCGGACGAGGCCCCGGGAGCCCGTGGCGGAAGCCCCGGTCAGAGCCGGCAGGCTGGCACCCAGGGTGAGCCGGTATTCCCGTCCCTGCTGGAAGGCGGGAAGAGACCAGCCTCCCAGCCCAGCAGTTGGGCAGCACGGCTTCCCTCTTTCTTCCACTGACCACACCAGGCCCACCCACCCTGGGGACGGGGAGCTGCCTCACTCAGCCCCCCAATTCCCACAGGCGCCATCTCGGACACAAACTGGGGTGCCTGTGGCCCGGCCGTCACAGCGTCTGTACGTGAAGCACGGGCGTGCGTTGGCCTCTTGATGAGGCTCTTGGGAGCGCAGCCCGGGTGTCCCTGGGGCAGGAGCAGGGCCCAGGGCACAGCCACCACACATGACCAGAGTCCGCTCTGCCCGCAGCTCCTGACCTGTGCCAGACCCGGGACACTCCACCGGCTTTGTGACCACACACAAACCGGTGTGTAGAGTCTGATTAAACTCTGACGGGATGAGTTGTGAGAGGAAGGAGAAGGCAAGGACAGTCAGAACAACCATTGTTCTTTTCTTTTTTTATTTTAATTTTATTTTATTATGTTTTGTTAATCACCATACATCACATCATTAGTTTTTGACGTAGTGATCCACGATTCATTGTTTGCGTATAACACCCAGTGCTCCATGCAGAACGTGTCCTCCTTAATACCCATCACCAGGCTAATCCATACCCCCACCCCCCGCCCCTCTAGAACCTTCAGTTTGTTTCCTGGAGTCCATAGTCTCATGGTTCGTCTCCCCCTCCAACTACCCCCCTTCATTTTTCCCTTCCTACTATCTTTTTTTTTTTTTTTTAAACATATATTATTTGTTTCAGAGGTACGGGTCTGCGATTCATCAGTCTTACACAATTCATAGTGCTCCCCATAGCACATACCCTCCCCAGTGTCCATCACCCAGCCACCCGATCCCTCCCACCCCCTTCCACTCCAGCAACCCTCAGTTTGTTTCCTGAGATTAAGAGTCTCTTACGGTTTGTCTCCCTCTCTGGTTTCATCTTGTTTCATTTTTTCCTCCCTTCCCCTGTGACCTTCTGTCTTGTTTCTCAAATTCCTCATATCAGTGAGATCATATGATAATTGTCTTTCTCTGACTTATTTTGCTTAGCATAATACCCTCTAGTTCCATCCACGT
>NW_022593889.1:0-1685 GCF_004348235.1 Phoca vitulina
TGGTTGATTCAGGTAGCAGATTACTCAGCCATTAGATAGGATGAATACCCCTCATTTTTATCGATATGAATGGAACTGGAGGAGATTATGCTACGTGAAATAAGTCAAGCAGAGAGAGACAATTGTCATATGCTTTCACTCATATGTGGAATATAAGGAATAGTTTGGAGGACATTGGGAGAAGGAAGGGAAAAATGAAGCAGGGGGAAATTTTAGGTAGAGGAGAACCATGAGAGACTAGGACTCTGGGAAACAGACTGAGGGTTTCAAGGAGAGGAGGGTGAGTGGATGGGTTGGCTGGTGATGGGTATTAAGGAGGGCATGTATTGCATGGAGCACTGGGTATTATACACAAATGATGAATCACGGAACACTACATCAAAAACTAATGATGTACGGTATGGTGACTAACATAACATAACAAAAAAATAGAAATCTTATTATTCCAATACTTAGAATTTACTAAGAAAAAAATATTTGCAAAGTTAACTATGAAGTGCTTAATTCCAAAGTATTTTAATCTACTCAGATCAATTTGAACATGAATATATACACATGACTAATAAATAATTTGTAGATATGGTACAAAAAAAGAATAAATGCGCCCTCAAGTTGAGGGTTCTGGAATGAGTGTCATCGAGAAAGATGGACTGGACGGTACTTGTATCCCATTTGCTCCAGTCTGGATTACCCCCTCCAGACACACCCATGTTGAGGTGGTCATGTGTGACAGTCTAGAGGGATTACATTACTTCAGAGCAAAGAGCTTAAAATTGAGACACAGGCATCCATTGCCTCCTGCTTCCCAGAGTCCCTATGCTTCTGAGTGGTCTTCCAGGTCTCCCCATTATGGCCTCCCTAGAATTGGGTTCTCTTTCTCTCTCTTGCCCCCCTCGCATGACCTTCATTTACGATGCCGCCTCCCTTTGTTCTGAAACTCAAAATCTGCATTTTTATCTACCAGACAAAGTCAGGGGCTTGTCCCTTCAGGCCATATTCTAGAGGGAGCATGTCTTTGCACACTCAGAGGTCACTCTGAAATTTTCCTGATCAATGAACACGTCCTCTGATAGGAATTTACTGACTTTTCCTGAGAAATATGGCTCTCACTCTTTGCTTGGCCATTTTGCAAATCTAGCTCATGCACATATGTAGATGGTTAGAATTCCCACAATTTCTGGGAAGAACCCTCTATTGTCCATGTTGTTTTGACTTGGTCATGGTTTCCCCTTGCTAATAGTCTTGTGCTCATTCACATCCTTGTAAGATGACTGTGCATTGTTATTAGTTGGTCCTTTTCTCCTTATGTGATGGCCTGTTGCCACCCTGATTGCTGTTTTATTCGGCCCATAGCTTCTGCACAGACTTTGTCCCTGCAAAGTGGACTTTGAGTGATAGACAGGCTTCCATTGGAACTTCCCTAGAGTTTAAAGGAGAGGAGACCGGGATACACGTCATTGTAACAGAAGATAAGATGTCACTGAGTAACGTGAGATAGGAAAAATCCTGGGGAGTTTAGAGATTCCTTTTGGAGGTGATAAGCAGTTCTTAAAGATGTTTATTTTTTTAAGTAAACATTGTCAAAGTGCAATGTATTTTTGAAAAAAAATATAATACTGAACTTAAAAAAGAATCAACGGTTATAATGGTTGGCACCTTTTCAATGAATGAATATAGCAGGATTT
>NW_022593890.1:0-1684 GCF_004348235.1 Phoca vitulina
AATCTGACAATTTCTGATCTGTAATTGAGGTATTTACACATTTCACCTGCAATATAATTATTAATATGGTGGGCAGAAATCTACCACCTTGCTATTTGTTTTTTAATTGTCTTGGCTATGATTCATTTCCTTTTTCCTCTTTTCCTGCTTTCTTTTGGATTAAATGAATATTTTTTATGATTCCATTTTCTCTCCTTTTTTGGCTTTATTAGCTATAACCCTTTGTTTTGTTATTTTAGTGGTTGCTTTATGATTTATAGTATATCTATAGTATTTTTAATAAGTTTATTTTTTTAAATAATCTCTACCCCCAACATGGGGCTCACACTTATGACCCAGAGATCAAGAGTTCCATGCTCTACAGATGAGCCAGCCAAGGACCCCTATCACATACATTTTTATTTAATCACAGTCTCATGTCAAGTGATGTTATATGCATTCATGTGTAGTGTAAGAAACTAACAACAATATACTTCCATTTCCCCACTCTTAGCCTTTTTGGTTTGTTTATATGCATTGTAAATCTACATATGTTATCAACTTCTCTACTACATTGTTTAAGCAGTCTACTACCTTATAGAAAATGAAATATTTTTTAAATCCTATGTATTTACACTTATATCTTAGTCAATTTAGGCTGATAGAACCAACTACCATAGACTGGGTGACTTACAAACAATAGAAATGTATTTCTCAGTCTGGAGGCTGGAAGTCTGAGATCAGGGTGCAAGCATGGTTGGGTTTTGGTAAGAACATTCTTCTGGGCTGCAGATAGCTGACTTCTCCTTTATCTTCACATGGCAGAAAAAGAGCAAGCTATTTCCTGGCCTATTCTTATAAGGGCACTAATCCCATTGATAAGGGTTTCATCCTCATGACTTAATCACCACCCAAAGGTCCCACCTCCAAATATCATCACATTGGGATTTGATATCAATAAATGAATTTTAGGGGATACATATTCAATCCATATCATTCAGACAACATTTCTGATTTTTTATTTTTATAGATTGATATTTCTTTGATATTTTTTCCCCTCTGCCTGAAGAATGTCCTTAACATTCCCTATAGTGCAGGTATTCTTGTGAGGAAATTTTTCAGATTTTGTATTTCTGGAAAAATCTTTTTTTACATTTGATGCCTCCATTATATTTCTATTGGATAGTGCTGTGTTCGATATATGTCCCATATCTTTTTTTTTCCCTTGTTTTTCACCTTTTTTTTTTCTTTTGGTCTCTCAATCTTGATATTTTTTACTGATCTGTTTTCCATCTATTAATCATCTGTTCTGCTTTGTCTAATCTTCTATTAAACCAATAAGTTAAATTTTACTGTCAGATATAACATTTTTTTCAGTTTTAGAAATTTACTTTAGATTCCTATTCTCTGATGAAATTTTCCATCTTTTCTTCATTTTAAAGAGCATTTTAATCATAAGTTATTTAAAATCAATTATCTGGGCGTGCCTGGGTGGCTCAGTCAGTTAAGTGTCTGACCCTTGATCGGCTCAGGTCATGATCTCAAGGTTCTGAGATCCAACCCCACGCTGGGCTCTGTGTTCAGCATGGAGTCTGCTTAAGATTTCCATCCTCTCCCTCTGCCCCTCCCCCTCTGCTCACATACTCTCGACATCTCTAAAAAAAAAAAAAAAAAAATCAATGATCTGGAACTCCTTGGTTGTGTT
>NW_022593891.1:0-1683 GCF_004348235.1 Phoca vitulina
GGAGCTGAATGGGATGGCTGGTAGCACATCACTGATAGCTCTAGAAAATGTAATTTGGGCTAACACCCACCGTAGACATGGAAATGTGTGACTGGGGGTCATAAATGAAACGTAGCCTCTCATATTCTTAGGATCTCTTTGGGGCAACAATTTACATGAATGAACCAACGTGTCCCCCAAATACTGAAATCCATACCCATTTTGGGAGAAACGGTATAGGGAAGACATTGTAAAACATGGAGGAAACAATGATAAATAGCCTCCAGATCAACCTTTCTGGGTTCACTCTAAATTTCAGAAATAATAATATGAATCTATAATTTGGCATGTTTAAAAAAACTTAAATGAAAATAGACATTGCCATATTTTCCCCCATGAGACCCGAGTGGTGACAAGTGAGGGGTGCAAGATATACTAGGAAGTAGGACATTTTTCTCAATGGAGGACAAAAACCAAGACAGCTAGCTTGGTAGCATAACCAGAAATAGAAATCAAGGAAGAAAGCAAAACTATGTAACATATGTATAAATCTGGATGACAAGTTGAAGAGAGGAAAGTTTCAATGATGAGAAAAATAGTTTGGAAAGAGTTAACTATCTGGTTAGTAGCAAAGAGCATTCAGAAGATCTTTACAAACATACCACAACAGCAGCAGGAATGGAGATTGCCCATCTTCAGAGATGCTCCGTTCGGAGAGAGCAACACACATCAACAGGGTTGAAGTGCTCAGCTCAAAGAGTGACAGTTGGAAAGGACAGCAGAGGTGCATCTCCCGTCACCATGGCGACGGTGTCATCATAGACCTTTCAGACTCAATGCAGCTGCACGGTGGCCGACTGCTGCTGTGTAGACAGGTGCCTGTCTTCCCAGACGAGGGTGGCACGTGAGAGTAAACACTTGGTTTCAAAAGTTGAATCCCAGTCTCACGCATTATCACTCAGTTTTTGAAAGTAAATGACATGAGGGGAGATGCCCTGCCCCCCGAATAGAGTCACTAGCCAAACTTCAGGTGAAGAGGGTAAAAGAAAAACATATTGAGAATAAACAGAGGTCCCATTCTTGATTTCAAACACCATCGCTACCGATTTCTACCATCCTGAGTCACCAGACACTTCTAGAACAAAGTTTAAAATGGGTCCCAGAGGAAATAAAAACCAGTGTTAACAGAAATTTCTTTTTTCAAAGTCGTATTTCTCTAAACATACTAATGAAATTATGTCATTCACTCACCGTCTATGTACACTACCTGATTTTTCTCAGTGTGTAGCAAAGACTAGGTACTTAGGTACCTCTCAACCTTTGTGAATTCACTGAGCAATTTCTCAGTCGCTATGTGTGTGAAAAGCAGACTCTTCACTGAGGAATTGTGAAAAAGAAAATCACTGTATTTTCAACACTGCATTTCTGGAAGAGTGAATGGGTTGAGGGGAATACATACAAATAATACTTCTCTAAATGAAGTATTTTAAGATTTTTTTTTTTTAATTTGAGAACGAGAGACAGAGATAGCGAGTGAGAACACTGAGCGGGGAGGAGAGGGAGAAGCAGGCTCCCCACTGAGCAGGGGGCCCGATGCGGGGCTCGATCCCAGGACCCTGGGATCATGACCTGAGCCGAAGGCAGCCGCTTAATCGACTGAGCCACCCAGGCGCCCTAAATGAAGTATTTTAAATACTCCCTAAA
>NW_022593892.1:0-1683 GCF_004348235.1 Phoca vitulina
ATATTCCATTGTTATATATACCACATCTTCTTTATCCATTCATCTGTCAATGGACATCTTGGCTCTTTCCATAGTTCGGCTATTGTGGACATTGCTGCTATAAACACAGGGTGCACGTACCCCTTTGGGTCCCTACTTTTGTATCTTTGGGGTAAATACGCAGTAGTGCAATTGCTGGATCGTATGGTAGCTCTATTTTCAACTTTTTGAGGAACCTCCATACTGTTTTCCAGAGTGGCTGCAGCAGCTTGCATTCCCACCAACAGTGTAGGAGGGTTCCCCTTTCTCCGCATCCCCGCCAACATCTGTCATTTCCTGACTTGTTAATTTTAGCCATTCTGACTGGTGTGAGGTGGTATGTCATTGAGGTTTTGATTTGGATTTCCCTGATGCTGAGCGATATTGAGCACTTTTTCATGTGTCTGTTGGCCATTTGGATGTCTTCTTTGGAAAAATGTCTGTTCATGTCTTCTGCCCATTTCTTGATTGGATCATTTGTTATTTGGGTGTTGAGTTTGATAAGTTCTTTATAGATTTTGGATACTAGCCCTTTATCTGATATGTCATTTGCAAATATCTTCTCCCATTCTGTCAGTTGTCTTTTGGTTTTGTTGACTGTTTCTTTTGCTGTGCAAAAGCTTTTTATCTTGATGAAATCCAGATAGTTCATTTTTGCCCTTGCTTCCCTTGCCTTTGGTGATGTTTCTAGGAAGGAGTTGCTGCGGCTGAGGTCGAAGAGGTTGCTGCCTGTGTTCTCCTTTAGGATTTTGATGGAGTCCTGTCTCACATTGAGGTCTTTCAACCATTTGGAGTCTATTTTTGTGTGTGGTGTAAGGAAATGGTCCAGTTTCATTCTTCTGCATGTGGCTGTCCAATTTTCCCAACACCATTTGTTGAAGAGACTGTCTTTTTTCCATTGGACATTCTTTCCTGCTTTGCCGAGGATTAGTTGACCATAGAGTTGAGGGTCCATTTCTGGGCTCTCTATTCTGTTCCATTGATCTATGTGTCTGTTTTTGTGCCAGTACCATACTGTCTTGATGATGACAGCTTTGTAATAGAGCTTGAATTCTGGAATTGTGATGCCACCAGTTTACTTTTCTTTTTCAACATTCCTCTGGCTATTCGCAGTCTTTTCTGCTTCCATACAAATTTTAGGATTATTTGTTCCATTTCTTCGAAAAAAGTGGATGGTATTTGGATAGGGGTTGCATTGAATATATAGATTGCTCTAGGTAGCATGGACATCTTCACAATATTTGTTCTTCCAATCCATGAGCATGGAACGTTTTTCCATTTCTTTGTGTCTTCCTCAATTTCTTTCATGAGTGTTTTATAGTTTTCTGAGTACAGATTCTTTGCCTCTTTGGTTAGATTTATTCCTAGGTATCTTATGGTTTTGGGTGCAATTGTAAATGGGATCGACTCCTTAATTTCTCTTTCTTCTGTTTTGTTGTTGGTGTATAGGAATGCCACTGACTTCTGTGCATTGATTTTATATCCTGCCACTTTACTGAATTCCTGTATGAGTTCTAGCAGTTTTGGGGTGGAGTCTTTTGGGTTTTCCACATAAAGTATCATATCATCTGCAAAGAGTGAGAGTTTGACTTCTTCTTTGCCGATTTGGATGCCTTTTATTTCTTTTTGTTGTCTGATTGCTGTGGCTAGGACTTCTAATACTAT
>NW_022593893.1:0-1682 GCF_004348235.1 Phoca vitulina
AGTGCCCTGCGTGGACCCACAATGCTGCCCTTTATTCACTGACCTGGCACAGCCTGTGTGTGTGTGCATGTGTCTCCATGTGCATGCGAGCCCGTGTGCACGTGTTTGTGCGGGTTCCTCTGTCTGTGTATGAGAAGCTGGCCCTCTGTTCTTTGACCTTCTGGCTGGTGTGCCTGCTGGGTCCCTCTTAGTTTCCCCTACAGGTGCCCAGTCAAGGGATCAGCCAAGGGTTTGAAGAGCACGTACAACAGAATTTGGGGTTCCCCCTCGCTGACTCCTTCCCCTTAATTCCCAGCTGTTCCCTAGGTGCGGCCCCGAGCCCCATGGCCTGCCTGGACCCGGGCCGGCGGCGGATTCTGCCTGCCCTCTGACCGCACCTGCTGCACAACTGGGCTTTGCCTTCAGACAGATCTTTCCCGGGAGCGATCTTCTCCAGTATCTGCTTGCTTCTGGCGTTTCTCCGCTGTCTTCTGATCTCTGTTGGCCGAGCAGTGCTTCCAGTTTATACTTGCTGCCTGCGAATTTATTCTGGTACAAGCGGCTCTGCCCTGTTGGAATGAAACCACTTTCTCTCCTGCGGTTTCTCAGAAACGATCACTTCCTGTGTACCTAGGGAGGCCCCGCATCCTTCCCATAGGTTTAACGGCTATTCGGATCTGCTGTGAAACATCTGTTCAATTCCCGTGTCCATTTCTCTCTCGAATTGTGTGATTTTTCCAATTGATTTGCAGGAGTGCTGTACGTATTCTGGATATTCTGTCAGTTACAAATGCTTTTAGGAAATATTGTGCAAGTGTCGGAAATGGACCCAAAGATGACTTCTTATGTGTTCATTGGAAATAAAGGCATTGTCTCGTACACCCTTCCAGGTGGGCGGATCATTGTCTTTGAGCTCTCTTACATTCCCATGAGTTGTAGGTAGTGGATGGCAATGCAAATTCTCTCCTTTGGAAGGATGGTGGATTCTTCCTGCCTCCCATGGAATAAACCAGATGCATTTGAAAATGCAACTATGTATAAATGCTTCGTAGCATTCTTTTTTTTTTTTTTTTAAAGATTTTTTATTTATTTGACAGAGAGAGACACAGCGAGAGAGGGAACACAAGCAGGGGGAGTGGGAGAGGGAGAAGTAGGCCTCCGGCAGAGCAGGGAGCCCGATGCGGGGCTCGATCCCAGGACCCCGGGATCATGACCTGAGCCGAAGGCAGACGCTTAACGACTGAGCCACCCAGGCGCCCCTGCTTCGTAGCATTCTTGATTCAACGATAGAAATGAGATACTTTGATTCTACTGAATTGATGAGTTAAAGAAATATTTGAAAGACATTCGTTATGTGTCCATATGGGAGTCAGGATCACACTCTGTTTTGGAAACTATCCTGTAATGTGGCATGCATGTCTTCTTCCAGATGGCCCAGTTCTCCTGGGTCGACGAGGTTCCGTGGCCTGGGCGGGCAGGAGAGCAGGTGTAGAGGAGCGGGCCCGGGGCAGCCACACTGCTTCCTCTAGGGGTTCTGCCTCAGGGTGCTCCCCCAGGAAAGCCTCCCCTGATCCCACAGATTGGGCTCTTCTGTTAGGGGGCCTCAGGACACCGATGCTCTCTACTCACGGCACTTGTCATGATGGTCCTTACTTGTTTGTGGAACGATTTACTTAATGTCTGTCTTTGCCCTGGTCTGTCAG
>NW_022593894.1:0-1681 GCF_004348235.1 Phoca vitulina
TCTAAAACTAATGATGTAATGTATGGGGATTAACATAACAATAAAAAAATTTAAAAAAAAAAGAAGAAGTGGTATATATATACAATGGAATATTATGCAGCCATCAAAAGGAATGAGATCTTGCCATTTGCAACGACGTGGATGGAACTGGAGGGTATTATGCTGAGTGAAATAAGTCAAACAGAGAAAGACATGTATCATATGACCTCACTGATATGAGGAATTCTTAATCTGAGGAAACAAACTGAGGGTTGCTGGAGTGGGGGGTGGAGTGGGAGGGATGGGGTGACTGGGTGATGGACACTGGGGAGGGTATGTGTTCTGGTAAGCGCTGTGAATTGTGCAAGACTGTTGAATCTCAGATCTGTACCTCTGAAACAAATAATGCAATATATGTTAAGAAAGAAAAAAAGAAGAAGAATGTAGCAGGAGGGGAAGAATGAAGGGGGGGAAATCGGAGGGGGAGAAGAACCATGAGAGACGATGGACTCTGAAAAACAGACTGAGGGTTCTAGAGGGGAGGGGGGTGGGAGGATGGGTTAGCCTGGTGGTGGGTATTGAGGAGGGCACGTTCTGCATGGAGCACTGAGTGTTATGCACAAACAATGAATCATGGAACACTATATCTAAAACTAATGATGTAATGTATGGGGATTAACATAACAATAAAAAAATTAAAAAAAAAAAAAGAAAAAGTGCTCAATATCGCTCGGCATCAGGGAAATCCAAATCAAAACCTCAATGAGATACCACCTCACACCAGTCAGAATGGCTAAAATTAACAAGTCAGGAAATGACAGATGTTGGCGGGGATGTGGAGAAAGGGGAACCCTCCTACACTGTTGGTGGGAATGCAAGCTGGTGCAGCCACTCTGGAAAACAGTATGGAGGTTCCTCAAAAAGTTGAAAATAGAGCTACCATATGATCCAGCAATTGCACTACTGGGTATTTACCCCAAAGATACAAAAGTAGGGACCCGAAAGGGTACGTGCACCCCGATGTTTATAGCAGCAATGTCCACAATAGCCAAACTGTGGAAAGAGCCAAGATGTCCATCAACAGATGAATGGATAAAGAAGAAGTGGTATATATATACAATGGAATATTATGCAGCCATCAAAAGGAATAAGATCTTGCCATTTGCAACGACCTTGATGGAACTGGAGGGTATTATGCTGAGCGAAATAAGTCAAACAGAGAAAGACATGTATCATATGACCTCACTGATATGAGGAATTCTTAATCTCAGGAAACAAACTGAGGGTTGCTGGAGTGGGGGGTGGGGTGGGAGGGATGGGGTGACTGGGTGATAGACAATGGGGAGGGTATGTGCTCTGGTAAGCACTGTGAATTGTGCAAGACTGTTGAATCTCAGATCTGTACCTCTGAAACAAATAATGTAATATATGTTAAGAAAAAAAAAAAAGAAGGTAGCAGGAGGGGAAAAATGAAGGGGGGGAAATCGGAGGGGTAGATGAACCATGAGAGACGATGGACTCTGAAAAACAGACTGAGGGTTCTAGAGGGGAGGGGGGTGGGAGGATGGGTTAGCCTGGTGATGGGTATTGAGGAGGGCACGTTCTGCATGGAGCACTGGGTGTTATGCACAAACAATGAATCATGGAACACTATATCTAAAACTAATGATGTAATGTATGGGGATTAACATAACAATAAAAA
>NW_022593895.1:0-1679 GCF_004348235.1 Phoca vitulina
CTTATCAATTTTCACATAGTTAGCCATACTCAGGAATTCCCTTTTAGATCTATGAACAATTCTCAGACTAAATCAAAAGAAACATTTTACGTCCCCACCCACTTATTTTGACCAATGTGCCAGTCTCATTGAATTGCTTGTAGATACGAGAAAGCTTTATGATATCTCATACCTCTATGAATTTGCTTAGACTCTTCTCTCCTTTGGAGTCACTCATCTCCGCTCACCCCTACGACCCTGGCTTTGCCATCCCACCCACAGTCCTTTCCTGTCATCAGTGAAACATAATAGGTTTAAGAACCAGTTTTTTTTTTTTTTTAAATACCAAGTCCCTATCTCTTCCCCCCACCCAAGTAGAAATTATTACTGCTTGTTGGGATGTGACCATGACTTAGAAAGCCCTTGTGTGCTCGTACTACACGTTGTTAAACATATTTGCTTTCATACCATCTTCCTCAAATACCGGCTAACTATTTAAAAACCAGGACTGTGTTCTAGTCATCTTTGAATTTCTAGTACCTAAAATGGAGCCTGCTTGGGACACAGTATGCATTCAATAACTATTCCTTGCAATAAAAAAAAATTGAAATTATTAATAACAATGAAGATGAACCCATATACTTTAAGAAAGCCAAGGATAAACAAACATGGATTTATGAAATAGAAAATCCTAGGAATAATAATTTATCCTATAAAAAGATGTTTCATTTCTTAAGAGATCACCAAATTTTCTTTGAAAATGTCATTTAATAGTTGTTTTTACATTCGGTTTTTCCACAAAAAATCTATTTCTTAAAATAAACACTATCTATACTTCAAAAATCCAATTGCTGTCAATGGCTTGACTTTTTTATTAAATGATAATCTGGTTATTGTAGCAGTTCTGCTTTGTTCTCTACATATTTTATTAAATCCATATGTAGGAGCTAAAAATACTTCCTTTTTTGAGAAGCTAGACATTGGTAGTCTATTTCAAAAAATTATAGAAGTGTTATCTATTATTAACAGAGTATAAATTTAATATTTTTGCCATATATTATATGTTTCATTTACCCAAAACTCTCACATTTGGTTTATCATTTTATTCTTATAATGTGCTTGTGATAGGCATTCAATTTCACCAGCTAATCCTACCTCTTCTTCTATTAAAAAATGATGGAGATAGAGTGCCCATGACCCTTCTGAGATCTCACGGTTAGTTTGCTGACCCTTTTCTTCTAATTAATCAATATGCTTTTGGAATTTACATGTTCTCAGGGTGGGCCTCGGTGCTGCTCAATGTGCTCGGTGACATTTGTAGTGTCGGCAAATCAAGCAGCCAACAACCATTGCTTGTGCACCTCCCTTTATTGCTTCTGCAACGTCCTCAGATTTTCAGTCAGAATTCCAAATTAAGCTATTGTATTTGGAACCCAGCTTTTGAAACCCTGTCTTCAAATAGCAAGATTTGGCTCCCTCACACATTGTGATGTGAAAATCTGAGTACAGGGAGCTCTAAAGGAGCAGAGCTCCCTTTGCTGAGGCCAGTGTTTCCCTGGAGGTAGAGAATTAAGATGTAGATGCTGAACTGGATACCCAGACCCATTTGTTCCTTTTGCCTCCTCTCTTTCTCACCCCTCCACTTTCCAGTTGGAGGAGGACTTGAAAATAATCAGATGACTTGCCTGAGGCCGAGTTCT
>NW_022593896.1:0-1679 GCF_004348235.1 Phoca vitulina
CTTATCAATTTTCACATAGTTAGCCATACTCAGGAATTCCCTTTTAGATCTATGAACAATTCTCAGACTAAATCAAAAGAAACATTTTACGTCCCCACCCACTTATTTTGACCAATGTGCCAGTCTCATTGAATTGCTTGTAGATACGAGAAAGCTTTATGATATCTCATACCTCTATGAATTTGCTTAGACTCTTCTCTCCTTTGGAGTCACTCATCTCCGCTCACCCCTACGACCCTGGCTTTGCCATCCCACCCACAGTCCTTTCCTGTCATCAGTGAAACATAATAGGTTTAAGAACCAGTTTTTTTTTTTTTTTAAATACCAAGTCCCTATCTCTTCCCCCCACCCAAGTAGAAATTATTACTGCTTGTTGGGATGTGACCATGACTTAGAAAGCCCTTGTGTGCTCGTACTACACGTTGTTAAACATATTTGCTTTCATACCATCTTCCTCAAATACCGGCTAACTATTTAAAAACCAGGACTGTGTTCTAGTCATCTTTGAATTTCTAGTACCTAAAATGGAGCCTGCTTGGGACACAGTATGCATTCAATAACTATTCCTTGCAATAAAAAAAAATTGAAATTATTAATAACAATGAAGATGAACCCATATACTTTAAGAAAGCCAAGGATAAACAAACATGGATTTATGAAATAGAAAATCCTAGGAATAATAATTTATCCTATAAAAAGATGTTTCATTTCTTAAGAGATCACCAAATTTTCTTTGAAAATGTCATTTAATAGTTGTTTTTACATTCGGTTTTTCCACAAAAAATCTATTTCTTAAAATAAACACTATCTATACTTCAAAAATCCAATTGCTGTCAATGGCTTGACTTTTTTATTAAATGATAATCTGGTTATTGTAGCAGTTCTGCTTTGTTCTCTACATATTTTATTAAATCCATATGTAGGAGCTAAAAATACTTCCTTTTTTGAGAAGCTAGACATTGGTAGTCTATTTCAAAAAATTATAGAAGTGTTATCTATTATTAACAGAGTATAAATTTAATATTTTTGCCATATATTATATGTTTCATTTACCCAAAACTCTCACATTTGGTTTATCATTTTATTCTTATAATGTGCTTGTGATAGGCATTCAATTTCACCAGCTAATCCTACCTCTTCTTCTATTAAAAAATGATGGAGATAGAGTGCCCATGACCCTTCTGAGATCTCACGGTTAGTTTGCTGACCCTTTTCTTCTAATTAATCAATATGCTTTTGGAATTTACATGTTCTCAGGGTGGGCCTCGGTGCTGCTCAATGTGCTCGGTGACATTTGTAGTGTCGGCAAATCAAGCAGCCAACAACCATTGCTTGTGCACCTCCCTTTATTGCTTCTGCAACGTCCTCAGATTTTCAGTCAGAATTCCAAATTAAGCTATTGTATTTGGAACCCAGCTTTTGAAACCCTGTCTTCAAATAGCAAGATTTGGCTCCCTCACACATTGTGATGTGAAAATCTGAGTACAGGGAGCTCTAAAGGAGCAGAGCTCCCTTTGCTGAGGCCAGTGTTTCCCTGGAGGTAGAGAATTAAGATGTAGATGCTGAACTGGATACCCAGACCCATTTGTTCCTTTTGCCTCCTCTCTTTCTCACCCCTCCACTTTCCAGTTGGAGGAGGACTTGAAAATAATCAGATGACTTGCCTGAGGCCGAGTTCT
>NW_022593897.1:0-1678 GCF_004348235.1 Phoca vitulina
AAAGTCACTTCCTCTCTGAAATCTTCCTTGACCGCCTCCCCCCGCCCCCAACTTCCCCAGGTACAGCTGTTCTCAATAGCATTTCTCTAGCGCTTTCCAGCTTAAAACCGCAAAGCTCTGCCCCTGGTTCTCTCCTTTTTCTGTAGCCTTGTCTCCCGGTGAGCCCACCACCCTCCTGGTGTCAGCCATGCCCGTCAGCAGGTGTCTTCCAAACCTCTTTGGTCTGTATCTTAACGCTGGGCAGACTGCCTCGACTTCCTGGATAACCTAGCTGCCTTCTCACACTCAGCACAGATAGATTGGGACTCATCGTCCACAGATTAGTTTCCTCTCCTGCCTTCCAGACTTCTGCTAATGGCAAGACAGTCTCCACTGCCGCTTATGTAAGCTACGACCACCTTTGGGATCCTCCCCAAAGGTCCTTCCACCCCTAGACCCATTGAATCACTGCCTATTCAGTGTTCGGGGAGCCCTGGGCACATGCTGTTATCCCAACACATAGACATGAGTGTTGGTATCTGAAGGTGAGCACCCCAAGGGAAAAATAGGCCTCATTTGTATATGAGGCCGAGAAGCGGGATGGGGTAGAACATGGATGTCTAGAGAATGAAGAAGTGAATTCTGCCCCTCAATATCAATTGAGATGGGGGCTGCAAAACTCATAGCGGGTCCCTGGTAGAGCTCGGAGCGCGTGCAGCTGGGCGGCAGGAGGGAAAGATCAGTTATGAAGAGGTAGAACTGGCTTCTAAGAAATTACAGAGGGAGTGGTTATTAAAGCACAGGCAGCAGGTATAGACAAAGCCTTCTAGAAGACTGGGGAAGAAAGGAAGGGAGATGAGCTAGAGTTTCATAGAAGGGAGGTAAAGGGAAGGGTATGGAGGGGGATTGTCAAAGGTAGGAGAAACCTGAGTATGCAATTCAAGAAAAAGCAAAAAAAAAAAAAAAAAAAAATCAGTGGAGTAGGAAAGACTTAAGATGACAGAGGATGGTCGAGGGAGTGCTCAAAACTGACAAAGACCAGGGGCGGATGAGGTCACGGACAGAGGAAGGGGCTGGTCTAGGAGCAGAGGCTCCGGCTCAGAGGTGTCAGCAGGTGGGCTGGATTTATGGTTTCTGAACATTTCATCTCCGAGGGAAAGGTGGGAAAAGCTCCAGAGATGTTGAGGTGCCGAGAGAGGCCCGCAAGTTCACAGAGAGGTCTGTGATGTCGAGGAGAAGTAAATGGAAGCAAGGTGGGGAGGGGTGGCCTTGGGGAGAATGGAAAATGTTCGGCCCTCGCAGAATCCGCTGACCATTCAGCAGACAGCCCCCAACACAAGCTTCCAGGCTTTGTCCACCTTGGGCCCAGGGCCCCGACTGGCTTTGCTCCTCACTTTGCCTGTTGAAAGCCTTCTGGGGGCGCCTGGGTGGCTCAGTTGGCTAAGCGACTGCCTTCGGCTCAGGTCATGATCCCAGGGTCCTGGGATCGAGTCCCGCATCAGGTTCCCTGCTCAGCGAGGAGCCTGCTTCTCCCTCTGACCCTCCCCCCTCTCATGTTCTCTCTCTCTCGCTCTCTCATTCTCACTCCTTCAAATAAATAAATAAATCTTTTAAAAAAAAAGAAAGCCTTCTGGTCTTCAAGGCCCGGGACAAAAGTCACTTCCTCTCTGAAATCTTCCTTGACCGCCTCCCCCCGCCC
>NW_022593898.1:0-1678 GCF_004348235.1 Phoca vitulina
AAAGTCACTTCCTCTCTGAAATCTTCCTTGACCGCCTCCCCCCGCCCCCAACTTCCCCAGGTACAGCTGTTCTCAATAGCATTTCTCTAGCGCTTTCCAGCTTAAAACCGCAAAGCTCTGCCCCTGGTTCTCTCCTTTTTCTGTAGCCTTGTCTCCCGGTGAGCCCACCACCCTCCTGGTGTCAGCCATGCCCGTCAGCAGGTGTCTTCCAAACCTCTTTGGTCTGTATCTTAACGCTGGGCAGACTGCCTCGACTTCCTGGATAACCTAGCTGCCTTCTCACACTCAGCACAGATAGATTGGGACTCATCGTCCACAGATTAGTTTCCTCTCCTGCCTTCCAGACTTCTGCTAATGGCAAGACAGTCTCCACTGCCGCTTATGTAAGCTACGACCACCTTTGGGATCCTCCCCAAAGGTCCTTCCACCCCTAGACCCATTGAATCACTGCCTATTCAGTGTTCGGGGAGCCCTGGGCACATGCTGTTATCCCAACACATAGACATGAGTGTTGGTATCTGAAGGTGAGCACCCCAAGGGAAAAATAGGCCTCATTTGTATATGAGGCCGAGAAGCGGGATGGGGTAGAACATGGATGTCTAGAGAATGAAGAAGTGAATTCTGCCCCTCAATATCAATTGAGATGGGGGCTGCAAAACTCATAGCGGGTCCCTGGTAGAGCTCGGAGCGCGTGCAGCTGGGCGGCAGGAGGGAAAGATCAGTTATGAAGAGGTAGAACTGGCTTCTAAGAAATTACAGAGGGAGTGGTTATTAAAGCACAGGCAGCAGGTATAGACAAAGCCTTCTAGAAGACTGGGGAAGAAAGGAAGGGAGATGAGCTAGAGTTTCATAGAAGGGAGGTAAAGGGAAGGGTATGGAGGGGGATTGTCAAAGGTAGGAGAAACCTGAGTATGCAATTCAAGAAAAAGCAAAAAAAAAAAAAAAAAAAAATCAGTGGAGTAGGAAAGACTTAAGATGACAGAGGATGGTCGAGGGAGTGCTCAAAACTGACAAAGACCAGGGGCGGATGAGGTCACGGACAGAGGAAGGGGCTGGTCTAGGAGCAGAGGCTCCGGCTCAGAGGTGTCAGCAGGTGGGCTGGATTTATGGTTTCTGAACATTTCATCTCCGAGGGAAAGGTGGGAAAAGCTCCAGAGATGTTGAGGTGCCGAGAGAGGCCCGCAAGTTCACAGAGAGGTCTGTGATGTCGAGGAGAAGTAAATGGAAGCAAGGTGGGGAGGGGTGGCCTTGGGGAGAATGGAAAATGTTCGGCCCTCGCAGAATCCGCTGACCATTCAGCAGACAGCCCCCAACACAAGCTTCCAGGCTTTGTCCACCTTGGGCCCAGGGCCCCGACTGGCTTTGCTCCTCACTTTGCCTGTTGAAAGCCTTCTGGGGGCGCCTGGGTGGCTCAGTTGGCTAAGCGACTGCCTTCGGCTCAGGTCATGATCCCAGGGTCCTGGGATCGAGTCCCGCATCAGGTTCCCTGCTCAGCGAGGAGCCTGCTTCTCCCTCTGACCCTCCCCCCTCTCATGTTCTCTCTCTCTCGCTCTCTCATTCTCACTCCTTCAAATAAATAAATAAATCTTTTAAAAAAAAAGAAAGCCTTCTGGTCTTCAAGGCCCGGGACAAAAGTCACTTCCTCTCTGAAATCTTCCTTGACCGCCTCCCCCCGCCC
>NW_022593899.1:0-1677 GCF_004348235.1 Phoca vitulina
GGGAATGCAAGCTGGCTGCACCAGCTTGCATTCCCACCAACAGTGTAGGAGGGTTCCCCTTTCTCCGCATCCCCGCCAACATCTGTCATTTCCTGACTTGTTAATTTTAGCCATTCTGACTGGTGTGAGGTGGTATCTCATTGAGGTTTTGATTTGGATTTCCCTGATGCCAAGCGATATTGAACACTTTTTCATGTGTCTGTTGGCCGTTTGGATGTCTTCTTTGGAAAAATGTCTGTTCATGTCTTCTGCCCATTTCTTGATTGGATTCTTTGTTCTTTTGGTGTTGAGTTTGATGAGTTCTTTATAGATTTTGGATACTAGCCCTTTATCTGATATGTCATTTGCAAATATCTTCTCCCATTCTGTCAGTTGTCTTTTGGTTTTGTTGACTGTTTCCTTTGCTTTGCAAAAGCTTTTTATCTTGATGAAGTCCCAATAGTTCATTTTTGCCCTTGCTTCCCTTGCCTTTGGCGATGTTTCTAGGAAGAAGTTGCTGCGGCTGAGGTCGAAGAGGTTGCTGCCTGTGTTCTCCTTTAGGATTTTGATGGACTCCTGTCTCACATTGAGGTCTTTCAACCATTTGGAGTCTATTTTTGTGTGTGGTGTAAGGAAATGGTCCAGTTTCATTCTTCTGCATGTGGCTGTCCAATTTTCCCAACACCATTTGTTGAAGAGACTGTCTTTTTTCCATTGGACATTCTTTCCTGCTTTGTCAAAGATTAGTTGACCATATAGTTGAGGGTCCATTTCTGGGCTCTCTATTCTGTTCCATTGATCTATGTGTCTGTTTTTGTGCCAGTACCATACTGTCTTGATGATGACAGCTTTGTAGTAGAGCTGGAAGTCTGGAATTGTGATGCCGCCAGCTTTGCTTTTCTTTTTCAACATTCCTCTGGCTATGCGGGGTCTTTTCTGGTTCCATACAAATTTTAGGATTATTTGTTCCATTTCTTTGAAGAAAGTGGATGGTATTTTGATGGGGATTGCATTGAATGTGTAGATTGCTCTAGGTAGGATTGACATCTTCACAATATTTGTTCTTCCAATCCATGAGCATGGAACGTTTTTCCATTTCTTTGTGTCTTCCTCAATTTCTTTCATGAGTATTTTATAGTTTTCTGAGTACAGATCCTTTGCCTCTTTGGTTAGATTTATTCCTAGGTATCTTATGGTTTTGGGTGCAATTGTAAATGGGATCGACTCCTTAATTTCTCTTTCTTCTGACTTGTTGTTGGTGTATAGGAATGCCACTGACTTCTGTGCATTGATTTTATATCCTGCCACTTGACTGAATTCCTGTATGAGTTCTAGCAGTTTTGGGGTGGAGTCTTTGGGATTTTCCACATAAAGTATCATATCATCTGCAAAGAGTGAGAGTTTGACTTCTTCTTTGCCGATTTGGATGCCTTTGATTTCTTTTTGTTGTCTGATTGCTGTGGCTAGGACTTCCAATACTATGTTGAATAGCAGTGGTGATAGTGGACATCCCTGCCGCGTTCCTGACCTTAGGGGGAAAGCTCTCAGTTTTTCCCCATTGAGAATGATATTCGCTGTAGGTTTTTCATAGATGGCTTTTATGATATTGAGGTATGTACCCTCTATCCCTATACTCTGAAGAGTTTTGATCAAGAAAGGATGCTGTACTTTGTCAAATGCTTTTTCTGCATCTATTGA
>NW_022593900.1:0-1676 GCF_004348235.1 Phoca vitulina
GAGACCTGGCAAGCCAGAAAGGCCTGGCAAGACATATTCAGGGTACTGAATGAGAAGAACATGCAGCCAAGAATACTTTATCTGGCAAGGCTGTCATTTAGAATGGATGGAGAGATGCAGAGCTTCCAAGACCGGCAGAAACTGAAAGAATATGTGACCACTAAGCCAGCCCTGCAAGAAATATTAAGGGGGGTTCTATAAAAGGAGAAAGACCCCAAGACTGATCTACAACAGAAATTTACAGGGACAATCTATAAAAACAACGTCTTCACAGGCAACATGATGACAATTAATTCATATCTTTCAATAATCACCCTCAATGTGAATGGCCTAAACGCTCCCATAAAACGGCACATGGTTGCAGATTGGATAAAAAGACAGGACCCACCCATATGCTGCCTACAAGAGACTCACTTTGAACCTAAAGATACATCCAGACTGAAAGTGGAGGGATGGAGCTCTATCTTCCATGCCAGCGGACCTCAAAAGAAAGCTGGGGTAGCAATTCTTATATCAGACAAATTAGATTTTAAACTAAAGTCTGTAATAAGAGACACAGAAGGACACTATATCATTCTTAAAGGGTCTATCCAACAAGAAGATCTAACAGTTGTAAATATCTATGCCCCCAACATGGGAGCAGCCATCTACCTAAGCCAACTGTTAACCAAAATAAAGAGTCATATTGATAACAATATGTTAATTGTAGGAGACCTCAGTACTCCACTCTCAGCAATGGACAGATCATCTAAGCAGAAAATCAACAAGGAAACAAGAGCTTTGAATGATACATTGGACCAGATGGACCTCATAGATATTTACAGAACATTCCACCCTAAAAAACAGAATACTCATTCTTCTCGAGCGCACATGGAACTTTCTCCAGAATAGACCATATACTGGGTCACAAATCAGGTCTGAACCAATACCAAAAGATTGAGATTATTCCCTGCATATTCTCAGACCACAATGCTCTAAAACTGGAACTCAATCACAAGAAAAAATTTGGCAGAAATTCGAACACTTGGAAGCTAAAGACCACTCTGCTCAAGAATGTTTGGGTCAACCAAGAAATCAAAGAAGAACTTAAACAATTCATGGAAATCAATGAGAATGAAAACACATCGGTCCAAAACCTACGGGATACTGCAAAGGCGGTCCTAAGGGGGAAATACATAGCCATCCAAGCCTCACTCAAAAAAAATAGAAAAATCCCGAATTCACCAACTTACTCTACACCTTAAAAAACTAGAGAAAAAGCAACAAACAATGCCTAAGCCACACATTAGAAGAGAAATAATTAAAATTAGAGCAGAAATCAATGAATTAGAAACCAGAAACACAGTAGATCAGATCAATGACACTAGAAGTTGGTTCTTTGAAAGAATTAATAAGATTGATAAACCACTGGCCAGACTTATCCAAAAGAAGAGAGAAAGGACCCAAATTAATAAAATTATGAATGAAAGGGGAGAGATCACGACCAACACCAAGGAAATAGAAACAATTATTAGAAATTATTATCAACAACTATATGCCAATAAACTGAGCAATCTGGATGAAATGGAGGCCTTCCTGGAAACCTATAAGCTGCCAAGACTGAAACAGGAAGAAATTGACAACCTGAATAGGCCAATAACCAGTAACGAGTTTGAAGCAGTGATCAAAAACCTCCC
>NW_022593901.1:0-1676 GCF_004348235.1 Phoca vitulina
AGGTCATGATCCCAGTGTCCTGGGATTGAGCCCCGCACCGGGCTCCCTGATCAGCGGGAAGCCTGCTTCTCCCTCTCCCACTCACCCTGCTTGTGTTCCCTCTCTTGCTGTGTCTCTGTCAAATAAATAAATAAAATCTTAAAAAAAAAAAAAAATGGGCCGAAGACATGAACAGACATTTCTGCAAAGAAGACATACAAATGGCCAACAGACACATGAAAAAGTGTTCAACATCACTCAGCATCAGGGAAATACAAATCAAAACCTCAATGAGCTACCACCTCACACCAGTCAGAATGGCTAAAATTAACAAGTCAGGAAATGACAGATGTTGGCGAGGATGCGGAGAAAGGGGAACTCTCTTACACGGTTGGTGGGAATGCAAACTTGTGCAGCCACTCTGGAAAACAGTATGGAGGTTTCTCAAAAAGTTGAAAACAGAGCTACCCTACAACCCAGCAATTGCCCTACTGGGTATTTACCCCAAAGATACAAATGTAGTGATCTGAAGGGGTATGTGCACCCCAATGTTTATAGCAGCAATGTCCACAATAGCCAAACTATGGAAAGAACCGAGATGTCCGTCAACAGATGAATGGATAAAGAAAATGTGGTATATATATATACAATGGAATATTATGCAGCGATCAAAAAAAGAACTCTTGCCACTTGCAACGACATGGATGGAACCAGAGGGTATTATGCTAAGCGATATAAGTCAATCAGAGAAAGACAAGTATCATATGATCTCACTGATATGAGGAATTTGAGAAACAAGAGAGAGGATCATAGAGGAAGGGAGGAAAAAATGAAACAAGATGAAACCAGAGAGGGAGAAAAACCATAAGAGACTCTTAATCTCAGGAAACAAACAGGGTTGCTGGAATGGTAGGGGGGGAGAGATGGGGTGGCTGGGTGATGGACATTGGGGAGGGTATGTGTTATGGTGAGTGCTGTGTATTGTGTAAGAGTGATGAATCACAGACCTGTACCCCTGAAACAAATAATATATGTTAAAAAAAAGAAGAAGAAGAAGAAGATAGTAAGAAGGGAAAAATGAAGGGGGGGAAGTTGGAGGGGGAGACGAACCATGAGAGACTATGGACTCTGAGAAACAAACTGAGGGTTTTAGAGGGGAGAGGGGTGGGGGATGTGTTCGCCCGGTGATGGGTATTAAGGAGGGCACATATTGCATGGAGCACTGGATTTATACGCAAACAATGAATCATGGAACACTACATCAAAAACTAATGATGTAATGTATGGTGACTAACATAATAAAATAAAATTATTTAAAAAAAAAAAGCAGCCTTTCCTTACCAACCATCACTTGTCTCTCAAGTGTTGATTTTTGAGGCATGAGCAGCCGAACCTGAGTTCGGAACCAGTTCTCTGTCAGGTAACAGTATTTTTTTTTTTTTTAAGATCTTTTTCATTTATTTGACAGAGACACAGTGAGAGAGGGAACACAAGCAGAGGGAGTTTGAAAGGGAGAAGCAGGCTTCCTGCGGAGCAGGGAGCCCGATGCAGGGCTCGATCCCAGGACCCTGGGATCATGACCTGAGCCGAAGGCAGACACTTAACGACTGAGCCACCCAGGCGCCCCGCCAGGTAACAGTATTGACAGAAAGAACAATGGAACAGAACAGAGAGCCCTGAACTAAATCCGTGCATTT
>NW_022593902.1:0-423 GCF_004348235.1 Phoca vitulina
GCACAAATCACATCATGGTTATGGGGCTAGTAGCATTGCCCCGGGGTTGCGTGCAGGCTGAAAGTCAGCCACCTAACTCGACGTAAAAACTCGGTAGAGAATCCGTGCTTCAGCGAAAACAGCCGCTCCTGTGCGTGGAAGCACTTTGTTGTGTGCGTGCTTGAGAGCATTACAAGGGATTCCAAAGGTATATACGAGTGAGACTCAGGACCCAGCAAAATGCAGAACGAGGCCCCGGTGTGTTGGATTAAGCTAGCACTGAGACCCTCCATTTGCATGGAACTCTAATCACTAGGGTTCTCACTCGAAGAAACAACAGTGTACAGAGACAGTGTTTTAGCTTCCGATGTCCTCTCTGTGGGAGGAAGCAGTTTAGGGTGTAGTGTGAGTGAGAGCCACGGGACTGGCTCCATTTCTTAAAAT
>NW_022593902.1:523-1074 GCF_004348235.1 Phoca vitulina
CAAGGGAGTCCAAAGCTATATACGAGTCAGACTCAGGACACACCAAAAGGCAGAGCAAGACTCCCAGTGTGTTTGATTTAGCTAGAACTGCGGCCCTCCTTTTGCATTGAAGTCTAATCGCTAGGGTTCGGACTCTAACAAACAACAGTGTACAGAAACAGTGTTTTAGATTCCGACGACCTCTCTGTGGGAGGAACCACTTTAGGTGTCGTTTCGTTGAGAGCCACGGGACTGGCTCCATTTCGTAAAATCGGGGTAGAGACAGGCTGGTACATGAGGTAGCGCCCAAATCACATCATGGTTATGGGGCTAGTAGCATTGCCCCGGGGTTGTGTGCAGGCTGAAAGTCAGCCACCTAACTCGACGTAAAAACTCGGTTGAGAATCCGTGATTCAGCGAAAACAGCCGCTCCTGTGGGTGGAAGCATTTTGTTGTGTGCGTGCTTGAGAGCACTACAAGGGATTCCAAACGTATATACGAGTGAGACTCAGGACCCAGCGAAAGGCAGAACGAGGCCCCCGTGTGTTTGATTAAGCTAGCACTGAGACCCT
>NW_022593902.1:1174-1675 GCF_004348235.1 Phoca vitulina
TAGCGCCCAAATCACATCATGGTTATGGGGCTAGTAGCATTGCCCCGGGGTTGTGTGCAGGCTGAAAGTCAGCCACCTAACTCGACGTAAAAACTCGGTTGAGAATCCGTGATTCAGCGAAAACAGCCGCTCCTGTGGGTGGAAGCATTTTGTTGTGTGCGTGCTTGAGAGCACTACAAGGGATTCCAAACGTATATACGAGTGAGACTCAGGACCCAGCGAAAGGCAGAACGAGGCCCCCGTGTGTTTGATTAAGCTAGCACTGAGAACCTCCATTTGCATGGAAGTCTAATCACTAGGGTTCTACCTCGAAGATACAACAGTGTACAGAGACAGTGTTTTAGCTTCCGACGTACTCTCTGTGGGAGGAAGCAGTTTAGGGTGTTGTGTGAGTGAGAGCCACGGGACTGGCTCCATTTCGTCAAATCGGGGTAAAGAGAACCCGGTACAGAGGGGAGCACACAAATCACATCATGGTTATGGTGCTAGTAGCGTTGCCCC
>NW_022593903.1:0-1674 GCF_004348235.1 Phoca vitulina
TTTTCTAGACGAAATCCCAGATGTTATGACTCAGTTAAAAGTTCTTTTTTTTTTTTTTTCCTCTTTTCTTTTATTTTTTTAATTTTTTTTATTGTTATGTTAATCCCCATACATTACATCATTAGTTTTAGATATAGTGTTCCATGATTCATTGTTTGTGCATAACACCCAGTGCTCCATGCAGAACGTGCCCTCCTCAATACCCATCACCAGGCTAACCCATCCTCCCAACCCCCTCCCCTCTAGAACCCTCAGTTTGTTTTTCAGAGTCCATCGTCTCTCATGGTTCTTCTCCCCCTCCGATTTCCCCCCCTTCATTCTTCCCCTCCTGCTACATTCTTCTTCTTCTTTTTTTTCTTTCTTAACATATATTGCATTATTTGTTTCAGAGGTACAGATCTGAGATTCAACAGTCTTGCACAATTCACAGCGCTTACCAGAACACATACCCTCCCCAGTGTCCATCACCCAGTCACCCCATCCCTCCCACCCCACCCCCCACTCCAGCAACCCTCAGTTTGTTTCCTGAGATTAAGAATTCCTCATATCAGTGAGGTCATATGATACATGTCTTTCTCTGTTTGACTTATTTCGCTCAGCATAATACCCTCCAGTTCCATCCACGTCGTTGCAAATGGCAAGATCTTATTCCTTTTGATGGCTGCATAATATTCCATTGTATATATATACCACATCTTCTTTAGCCATTCATCTGTTGATGGACATCTTGGCTCTTTCCACAGTTTGGCTATTGTGGACATTGCTGCTATAAACATCGGGGTGCACGTAGCCTTTCGGGTCCCTACTTTTGTATCTTTGGGGTAAATACCCAGTAGTGCAATTGCTGGATCATATGGTAGCTCTATTTTCAACTTTTTGAGGAACCTCCATACTGTTTTCCAGAGTGGCTGCACCAGCTTGCATTCCCACCAACAGTGTAGGAGGGTTCCCCTTTCTCCGCATCCCCGCCAACATCTGTCATTTCCTGACTTGTTAATTTTAGCCATTCTGACTGGTGTGAGGTGGTATCTCATTGAGGTTTTGATTTGGATTTCCCTGATGCCGAGCGATATTGAACACTTTTTCATGTGTCTGTTGGCCATTTGGATGTCTTCTTTGGAAATATGTCTGTTCATGTCTTCTGCCCATTTCTTGATTGGATTCTTTGTTCTTTTGGTGTTGAGTTTGATGAGTTCTTTATAGATTTTGGATACTAGCCCTTTATCTGATATGTCATTTGCAAATATCTTCTCCCATTCTGTCAGTTGTCTTTTGGTTTTGTTGACTGTTTCCTTTGCTTTGCAAAAGCTTTTTATCTTGATGAAGTCCCAATAGTTCATTTTTGCCCTTGCTTCCCTTGCCTTTGGCGATGTTTCTAGGAAGAAGTTGCTGCGGCTGAGGTCGAAGAGGTTGCTGCCTGTGTTCTCCTTTAGGATTTTGATGGACTCCTGTCTCACATTGAGGTCTTTCAACCATTTGGAGTCTATTTTTGTGTGTGGTGTAAGGAAATGGTCCAGTTTCATTCTTCTGCATGTGGCTGTCCAATTTTCCCAACACCATTTGTTGAAGAGACTGTCTTTTTTCCATTGGACATTCTTTCCTGCTTTGTCAAAGATTAGTTGACCATAGAGTTGAGGGTCCATTTCTGGGCTCTCTATTCTGTTCCATTGATCT
>NW_022593904.1:0-1674 GCF_004348235.1 Phoca vitulina
TTTTCTAGACGAAATCCCAGATGTTATGACTCAGTTAAAAGTTCTTTTTTTTTTTTTTTCCTCTTTTCTTTTATTTTTTTAATTTTTTTTATTGTTATGTTAATCCCCATACATTACATCATTAGTTTTAGATATAGTGTTCCATGATTCATTGTTTGTGCATAACACCCAGTGCTCCATGCAGAACGTGCCCTCCTCAATACCCATCACCAGGCTAACCCATCCTCCCAACCCCCTCCCCTCTAGAACCCTCAGTTTGTTTTTCAGAGTCCATCGTCTCTCATGGTTCTTCTCCCCCTCCGATTTCCCCCCCTTCATTCTTCCCCTCCTGCTACATTCTTCTTCTTCTTTTTTTTCTTTCTTAACATATATTGCATTATTTGTTTCAGAGGTACAGATCTGAGATTCAACAGTCTTGCACAATTCACAGCGCTTACCAGAACACATACCCTCCCCAGTGTCCATCACCCAGTCACCCCATCCCTCCCACCCCACCCCCCACTCCAGCAACCCTCAGTTTGTTTCCTGAGATTAAGAATTCCTCATATCAGTGAGGTCATATGATACATGTCTTTCTCTGTTTGACTTATTTCGCTCAGCATAATACCCTCCAGTTCCATCCACGTCGTTGCAAATGGCAAGATCTTATTCCTTTTGATGGCTGCATAATATTCCATTGTATATATATACCACATCTTCTTTAGCCATTCATCTGTTGATGGACATCTTGGCTCTTTCCACAGTTTGGCTATTGTGGACATTGCTGCTATAAACATCGGGGTGCACGTAGCCTTTCGGGTCCCTACTTTTGTATCTTTGGGGTAAATACCCAGTAGTGCAATTGCTGGATCATATGGTAGCTCTATTTTCAACTTTTTGAGGAACCTCCATACTGTTTTCCAGAGTGGCTGCACCAGCTTGCATTCCCACCAACAGTGTAGGAGGGTTCCCCTTTCTCCGCATCCCCGCCAACATCTGTCATTTCCTGACTTGTTAATTTTAGCCATTCTGACTGGTGTGAGGTGGTATCTCATTGAGGTTTTGATTTGGATTTCCCTGATGCCGAGCGATATTGAACACTTTTTCATGTGTCTGTTGGCCATTTGGATGTCTTCTTTGGAAATATGTCTGTTCATGTCTTCTGCCCATTTCTTGATTGGATTCTTTGTTCTTTTGGTGTTGAGTTTGATGAGTTCTTTATAGATTTTGGATACTAGCCCTTTATCTGATATGTCATTTGCAAATATCTTCTCCCATTCTGTCAGTTGTCTTTTGGTTTTGTTGACTGTTTCCTTTGCTTTGCAAAAGCTTTTTATCTTGATGAAGTCCCAATAGTTCATTTTTGCCCTTGCTTCCCTTGCCTTTGGCGATGTTTCTAGGAAGAAGTTGCTGCGGCTGAGGTCGAAGAGGTTGCTGCCTGTGTTCTCCTTTAGGATTTTGATGGACTCCTGTCTCACATTGAGGTCTTTCAACCATTTGGAGTCTATTTTTGTGTGTGGTGTAAGGAAATGGTCCAGTTTCATTCTTCTGCATGTGGCTGTCCAATTTTCCCAACACCATTTGTTGAAGAGACTGTCTTTTTTCCATTGGACATTCTTTCCTGCTTTGTCAAAGATTAGTTGACCATAGAGTTGAGGGTCCATTTCTGGGCTCTCTATTCTGTTCCATTGATCT
>NW_022593905.1:0-1673 GCF_004348235.1 Phoca vitulina
AAGACTTTAAATGACACACTGAACCAAATGGACTTCACAGATATATTCAGAACATTCCATCCCAAAGCAACAGAACACATTCTTCTCTAGTGCCCATGGAACATTCTCCAGAATAGATCACATCCTAGGTCACAAATCAGGTCTCAACTGGTACCAAAAGACTGGGATCGTTCCCTGCATATTTTCAGACCACAGTGCTTTGAAACTAGAACTCAATCACAAGAGGAAAGTCGGAATGAACTCAAATACGTGGAGGCTAAAGAGCATCTTACTAAAGAATGAATGGGTCAACCAGGAAATTAAAGAAGAATTAAAAAAATTCATGGAAACAAATGAAAATGAAAACACAACTGTTCAAAATCTTTGGGATAGAGCAAAGGCAGTCCTAAGAGGAAAGTATATAACAATACAAGCCTTTCTCAAGAAACAAGAAAGGTCTCAAATACACAACCTAACCCTATACCTAAAGGAGCTGGAGAAAGAACAGCAACTAAAGCCTAAACCCAGCAGGAGAAGAGAAATAATAAAGATTAGAGCAGAAATCAATGAAATAGAAACCAAAGAAGAGTAGAACAGATCAACGAAACTAGGAGCTGGTTCTTTGAAAGAATTAACAAGATGGATAAACCCCTGGCCAGACTTATCAAAAAGAAAAGAGAAAGGACCCAAATAAATAAAATCATGAATGAAAGAGGAGAGATCACAGCCAACACCAAAGAAATACAAACAATTATAAGAACATATTATGAGCAACTCTATGCCAGCAAATTAGATAATCTGGAAGAAATGGATGCATTCCTAGAGATGTATCAACTACCAAAACTGAACCAGGAAGAAATAGAAAACCTGAACAGACCTATAACCACTAAGGAAATTGAAGCAGTCATCAAAAATCTCCCCCCCCAAAAAAAGCCCAGGGCCAGATGGCTTCCCAGGGGAATTGTACCAAACATTTAAAGAAGAATTAATACCTATTCTTCTGAAACTGTTCAAAAAAAAAGAAATTGAAGGAAAACTTCCAAACTCATTTTATTAGGCCAGCATTACCTTGATCCCTAAACCAGACAAAGACCCCATCAAAAAGGAGAATTACAGACCAATATCCCTGATGAACATGGATGTAAAAATGCTCACCAAAATATTAGCCAATAGGATCCAACATTAAAAGGATTATTCACCACGACCAAGTGGGATTTATCCCTGGGCTGCAAGGTTGGTTCAACATCCACAAATCAATCAATGTGATATAATACATTAATAAAAGAAAGAACAAGAACCATATGATCCTCTCAATAGATGCAGAAAAAGCATTTGACAAAGTACAGCATCCTTTCTTGATCAAAACTCTTCAGAGTATAGGGATAGAGGGTACATACCTCAATATCATAAAAGCCATCTATGAAAAACCCACAGCAATATCATTCTCAATGGGGAAAAACTGAGAGCTTTCCCCCTAAGGTCAGGAACACGGCAGGGATGTCCACTATCACCACTGCTATTCAACATAGTATTAGAAGTCCTAGCCACAGCAATCAGACTACAAAGAGAAATAAAAGGCATCCAAATCGGCAAAGAAGAAGTCAAACTCTCACTCTGTGAAGATGATATGATACTTTATGTGGAAAACCCAAAAGACTCCACCCCAAAACAGCTAGAACTCATACAGGAATTCA
>NW_022593906.1:0-1672 GCF_004348235.1 Phoca vitulina
AGGATTGCCACCCCAGCTTTCTTTTGGTGTCCATTAGCATGGTAAATAGTTTTCCACCCCCTCACTTTCAATCTGGGGGTGTCTTTGGGTCTAAAATGAGTCTCTTGCAGACAGCATATCGATGGGTCTTGTTTTTTAATCCAATCTGATAGCCTGTGTCTTTTGATTGGGGCATTTAGCCCATTTACATTCAGGGTAACTATTGAAAGATAGGAGTTCAGTGCCATTGTATTGCCTGTAAAGTGACTGTTACTGTATATTGTTTGTGTTCCTTTCTGGTCTATGTTGCTTTTAGGCTCTCTCTTTGCTTAGAGGACCCCTTTCAATATTTCTTGTAGGGCTGGTTTCGTGTTTGCAAATTCCTTTAGTTTTTGTTTGTCCTGGAAGCTTTTTATCTCTCCTTCAATTTTCAATGACAGTCTAGCTGGATATAGTATTCTTGGCTGCATATTTTTCTCATTTAGTGCTCTGAATATGTCCTGCCAGTCCTTTCTGGCCTGCCAGGTCTCTGTGGATAAGTCTGTTGCCAATCTAATGTTTCTACCATTGTAGGTTACATATCTCTTCTCCCGAGCTGCTTTCAGGATTTTCTCTTTGTCTCTGAGACTCGTAAGTTTTACTATTAGATGTCGGGGTGTTGACCTATTTTTATTGATTTTGAGAGGGGTTCTCTGTGCTTCCTGGATTTTGATGCCTGTTTCCTTCCCCAAATTAGGGAAGTTCTCTGCTATAATTTGCTCCATTATACCTTCTGCACCTCTCTCTCTTTCTTCTTCTTCTGGGATCCCAATTATTCTAATGTTGTTTCGTCTTATGGTATCGTTTATCTCTCGAATTCTGCCCTCGTGATCCAGTAGTTGTTTATCTCTCTTTTTCTCAGCTTCTTTATTTTCCATCATTTGGTCTTCTATCTCACTGATTCTTTCTTCTGCCTCATTTATCCTAGCAGTTAGCGCCCCCATATTTGATTGCACCTCATTAATAGCCTTTTTGATTTCTACTTGGTTCGATTTTAGTTCTTTTACTTCTCCAGAAAGGGTTTCTCTAATAACTTCCATGTTTTTTTCAAGCCCAGCTAGTATCTTTAAAGTGATGATTCTGAACTCTAGATCTGACATCGTACTATTGTCCGTATTGAGTAGGTCCCTGGCAGTCGGTACTACCTCTTGTTCTTTTTGTTGAGGTGATTTTTTCCGTCTTGTCATTTTGTGCAGAGGAGAATAGATTAATGAGAGAACAAAATGCTAGCAGGGTAACAACTTCCCCAGAAAATATACTCTAAACAAATCAGAAAAGACCTGAAGCAGTGGGAAAAGAAAGGGAAAGAGAGAAAAAAGAAAAGGAAAGAAAAAAAGAAAAAAGAAAAAGATAAAGATAAAAACAAACAAAAGCAGAACAAAACAAAACAAAACAAAAACAGAATGTGATCAAATATGATCAGGCTGGATTATAGATCAGTGCCACACACTAGATTTTGGGTGTATTTTGGTCTGTTAAAAGAAAGTCCCTCCCAAAATTTTAAAGAAAGAAAAACTTATATATGTACAAAAATAAGGGTTGATATGATGAAGGGATGGAATATGACTGTAAAGATGGAAATTATAAAAAATTTTTAAAAAGGATTTGATAAGTTGTTTGAAAAAAGAAAGAAGAGGATTAAAAAAAAAAAAAA
>NW_022593907.1:0-1672 GCF_004348235.1 Phoca vitulina
ATGCACATTCTTGTCCTCCTTACGGAGGCAATTGCAACCCTGAATTTTGTGTTGAGCCTCCCCTTTATTTTCGTTATGGTTATACCATTTGTGTTTGCATTTCTTAAGAATAATTTTTTTTTAGTTTTGCATGATTTTGATGTCAATATAAATGGAATAACATTGCCATCAATCCTCTGTTACTGGCTTCTGTTTGCTTAACATTGTATGCTGAGATGTATCTGTGCTGTTCATGTAGTTTTAATTATTCTCTTCAGTACTGTAGAGTATGCTAGTGGATGGATATGACAGAATTCGTTTATCCATTTTACTCCTAATGAACATTTTAGTTGCTTCCTGGTATGCATGGGCAGGATTCTCTAAAGGATGGTTATTTGGAAGTGAAACATGGGTTACAGGACTTGAGCATGTGGACATTACTGTATGATACTATTGTTTTGTTTTATAAAGTAACTATAACCATTTACACTCTTACCTGCAGTATATAAGGGTAATAGTTGCCTCCCATCCTTGCCAATACTTGATATCTCATTCTTTAATTTTTGCCAATTTGTTGGATGAAAAATGGTAACTTCTTATGGTTTCAGTGTGCATTTCCTTGAATTGAGAATATTTAAAGTGCCATCCTGATCAAAATTCCAATGACATTTTTCAAAGTGCTGGAACAAACAATCCTAAAATTTGTATGGAATCAGAAAAGACCCCGAATCACCAAGGAAATGTTGAAAAAGAAAAACAAAGCTGGGGCATCATGTTGCCTGATTTCAAGCTATATTACAAAGCTGTGATCACCAAGACAGCATGGTACTGGCACAAAAACAGATATATAGACCAATGGAACAGAATAGAGAACCTAGATATGGACCCTCAACTCTATGGTCAAATAATCTTTCAAAGCAGGAGAAAACACACAATGGAAAAAAGTCTCTTCAATAAATGGTGCTGGGAAAATTGGACAGCCACATGCAGAAGAATGAAACTCGACCATTCTCTAACACCATTCACAAAGATAAACTCAAAATGGATGAAAGACCTCAATGTGAGACAGGAATCCATCAAAATCCTAGAGGAGAACATAGGCAGTAACCTCTTTGACATCGGCCACAGCAACTTCTTTCAAGACACATCTCCAAAAGCTAGTGAAACAAAAGCAAAAATGAACTTTTGGGACTTCATCAAGATAAACGAGCTTATGCACAGCCAAGGAAACAGTCAACAAAAGAAAGAGGCAACCCACAGAATGGGAGAAGATATTTGCAAATGACACTACAGAGAAAGGGCTGGTATCCAAGATCTATAAAGAACTTCTCAAACTCAACACCCAAAAAACAAATAATCAAGTCAAAAAGTGGGCAGAAGATATGAAAAGACAATTCTCTGAAGAAGACATACAAATGGCTAACAGACACATGAAAAAATATTCATCATCATTAGCCATCAGGGAAATCCAAATCAAAACCACATTGAGATACCACCTTACCCCAGTTAGAATGGCAAAAATGGACAGGGAAAGAAACAACAAATGTTGGAGAGGTTGTGGAGAAAGGGGAACCCTCTTACACTGTTGGTGGGAATGCAAGTTGGTACAGCCATTTTGGAAAACAGTGTGGAGGTTCCTCAAAATGTTAAAAATAGAGCTACCCTATGACCCAGCAATTGCACTCCTGGGTAT
>NW_022593908.1:0-1672 GCF_004348235.1 Phoca vitulina
AAGAAACACATTGACAACAATACAATAATAGTGGGGGACTTTAACACTCCCCTCACTGAAATGGACACATCATCTAAACAAAAGATCAACAAGGAAATAAAGACTTTAAATGACACACTGGACCAAATGGACTTCACAGACATATTCAGAACATTCCATCCCAAAGCAGCGGAATACACATTCTTGCCTAGTGCCCATGGAACATTCTCCAAAATCGATCATATGTTAGGTCACAAATCAGGTCTCAACCAGTATCAAAAGATTGGGATTATTCCCTGCCTATTTTCAGACCACAATGCTTTGAAACTAGAACTCAGTCACAAGAGGAAAGTCAGAAAGAACTCAAATCCATGGAGGCTAAAGAGCATTCTACTAAAGAATGAATGGGTCAACCAGGAAATTAAAGAAGAATTAAAAAAATTCATGGAAACCAATGAAAATGAAAACACAGCTATTCAAAATCTTTGGGATGCAGCAAAGGCAGTCCTAAGAGACAAGTATATAGCAATACAAGCCTTTCTCAAGAAACAAGAAAGGCCTCAAGTACACAGCCTAACCCTACACCTAAAGGAGCTGGAGAAAGAACAGCAAATAAAGCCTAAACCCAGCGGGAGAAGAGAAATAAACATCAGAGTAGAAATCAATGAAATAGAAACTAAAAGAACAGTAGAACAGATCAACAAGACTAGGAGCTGGTTCTTTGAAAGAACTAACAAGATTGATAAACCCCTGGCCAGACTTATCAAAAAGAAAAGAGAAATGACCCAAATCAACAAAATCATGAATGAAAGAGGAGAGATCACAACGAACACCAGAGAAATACAAACAATTATAGGAACATATTATGAGCAACTCTATGCCAGCAAATTAGATAACCTGGAAGAATTGGATGCATTCCTAGAGATGTATCAACTACCAAAACTGATCCAGGAAGAAATAGACAACCTGAACAGACCTATAACCACTAAGGAAATTGAAGCAGTCATCAAAAATCTCCCAAAAAACAAAAGCCCAGGGCCAGATGGCTTCCCAGGGGAATTCTACCAAACATTTAAAGAATTAACACCTATTCTTCTGAAACTGTTCAAAAAATAGAAATGGAAGGAAAACTTCCAAACTCATTTTATGAGGCCACAATTACCTTGATCCCAAAACCAGACAGAGACCCCATCAAAAAGGAGAATTACAGACCAATATCCCTGATAAACATGGATGCAAAAATTCTCACCAAAATACTAGCCAATAGGATCCAACAGTATATTAAAAGGATTATTCACCACGACCAAGTGGGATTTATCCCTGGGCTGCAACATTGGTTCAACATCCACAAATCAATCAACGTGATACAATACATTAACAAAAGATAGAACAAGAACCACATGATCCTCTCAATAGATGCAGAAAAAGCATTTGACAAAGTACAGCATCCTTTCTTGATCAAAACTCTTCAGAATATAGGGATGGAGGGTACATACCTCAATATCCTAAAAGCCATCTATGAAAAACCTACAGCTAATTTCATTCTCAATGGGGAAAAACTGAGAACTTTCCTCCTAAGGTCAGGAATGCGGCATGGATATCCACTATCACCACTGCTATTCCACATAGTATTAGAAGTCCTAGCTACAGCAATCAGACAACAAAAAGAAATCAAAGGCATCCAAATCGGCAA
>NW_022593909.1:0-1672 GCF_004348235.1 Phoca vitulina
AAGAAACACATTGACAACAATACAATAATAGTGGGGGACTTTAACACTCCCCTCACTGAAATGGACACATCATCTAAACAAAAGATCAACAAGGAAATAAAGACTTTAAATGACACACTGGACCAAATGGACTTCACAGACATATTCAGAACATTCCATCCCAAAGCAGCGGAATACACATTCTTGCCTAGTGCCCATGGAACATTCTCCAAAATCGATCATATGTTAGGTCACAAATCAGGTCTCAACCAGTATCAAAAGATTGGGATTATTCCCTGCCTATTTTCAGACCACAATGCTTTGAAACTAGAACTCAGTCACAAGAGGAAAGTCAGAAAGAACTCAAATCCATGGAGGCTAAAGAGCATTCTACTAAAGAATGAATGGGTCAACCAGGAAATTAAAGAAGAATTAAAAAAATTCATGGAAACCAATGAAAATGAAAACACAGCTATTCAAAATCTTTGGGATGCAGCAAAGGCAGTCCTAAGAGACAAGTATATAGCAATACAAGCCTTTCTCAAGAAACAAGAAAGGCCTCAAGTACACAGCCTAACCCTACACCTAAAGGAGCTGGAGAAAGAACAGCAAATAAAGCCTAAACCCAGCGGGAGAAGAGAAATAAACATCAGAGTAGAAATCAATGAAATAGAAACTAAAAGAACAGTAGAACAGATCAACAAGACTAGGAGCTGGTTCTTTGAAAGAACTAACAAGATTGATAAACCCCTGGCCAGACTTATCAAAAAGAAAAGAGAAATGACCCAAATCAACAAAATCATGAATGAAAGAGGAGAGATCACAACGAACACCAGAGAAATACAAACAATTATAGGAACATATTATGAGCAACTCTATGCCAGCAAATTAGATAACCTGGAAGAATTGGATGCATTCCTAGAGATGTATCAACTACCAAAACTGATCCAGGAAGAAATAGACAACCTGAACAGACCTATAACCACTAAGGAAATTGAAGCAGTCATCAAAAATCTCCCAAAAAACAAAAGCCCAGGGCCAGATGGCTTCCCAGGGGAATTCTACCAAACATTTAAAGAATTAACACCTATTCTTCTGAAACTGTTCAAAAAATAGAAATGGAAGGAAAACTTCCAAACTCATTTTATGAGGCCACAATTACCTTGATCCCAAAACCAGACAGAGACCCCATCAAAAAGGAGAATTACAGACCAATATCCCTGATAAACATGGATGCAAAAATTCTCACCAAAATACTAGCCAATAGGATCCAACAGTATATTAAAAGGATTATTCACCACGACCAAGTGGGATTTATCCCTGGGCTGCAACATTGGTTCAACATCCACAAATCAATCAACGTGATACAATACATTAACAAAAGATAGAACAAGAACCACATGATCCTCTCAATAGATGCAGAAAAAGCATTTGACAAAGTACAGCATCCTTTCTTGATCAAAACTCTTCAGAATATAGGGATGGAGGGTACATACCTCAATATCCTAAAAGCCATCTATGAAAAACCTACAGCTAATTTCATTCTCAATGGGGAAAAACTGAGAACTTTCCTCCTAAGGTCAGGAATGCGGCATGGATATCCACTATCACCACTGCTATTCCACATAGTATTAGAAGTCCTAGCTACAGCAATCAGACAACAAAAAGAAATCAAAGGCATCCAAATCGGCAA
>NW_022593910.1:0-83 GCF_004348235.1 Phoca vitulina
GTTCCATGCTCATGGATTGGAAGAACAAATATTGTGAAGATGTCAATGCTACCTAGAGCAATCTACACATTCAATGCAATCCC
>NW_022593910.1:183-1669 GCF_004348235.1 Phoca vitulina
GTGGCAGGATATAAAATCAATGCACAGAAATCAGTGGCATTCCTATACACCAACAACAAGTCAGAAGAAAGAGAAATTAAGGAGTCGATCCCATTTACAATTGCACCCAAAACCATAAGATACCTAGGAATAAATCTAACCAAAGAGGCAAAGGATCTGTACTCAGAAAACTATAAAATACTCATGAAAGAAATTGAGGAAGACACAAAGAAATGGAAAAACGTTCCATGCTCATGGATTGGAAGAACAAATATTGTGAAGATGTCAATCCTACCTAGAGCAATCTACACATTCAATGCAATCCCCATCAAAATACCATCCACTTTCTTCAAAGAAATGGAACAAATAATCCTAAAATTTGTATGGAACCAGAAAAGACCCCGCATAGCCAGAGGAATGTTGAAAAAGAAAAGCAAAGCTGGCGGCATCACAATTCCAGACTTCCAGCTCTACTACAAAGCTGTCATCATCAAGACAGTATGGTACTGGCACAAAAACAGACACATAGATCAATGGAACAGAATAGAGAGCCCAGAAATGGACCCTCAACTCTATGGTCAACTAATCTTTGACAAAGCAGGAAAGAATGTCCAATGGAAAAAAGACAGTCTCTTCAACAAATGGTGTTGGGAAAATTGGACAGCCACATGCAGAAGAATGAAACTGGACCATTTCCTTACACCACACACAAAAATAGACTCCAAATGGTTGAAAGACCTCAATGTGAGACAGGAGTCCATCAAAATCCTAAAGGAGAACACAGGCAGCAACCTCTTCGACCTCAGCCACAGCAACTTCTTCCTAGAAACATCGCCAAAGGCAAGGGAAGCAAGGGCAAAAATGAACTATTGGGACTTCATCAAGATAAAAAGCTTTTGCAAAGCAAAGGAAACAGTCAACAAAACCAAAAGACAACTGACAGAATGGGAGAAGATATTTGCAAATGACATATCAGATAAAGGGCTAGTATCCAAAATCTATAAAGAACTCATCAAACTCAACACCAAAAGAACAAAGAATCCAATCAAGAAATGGGCAGAAGACATGAACAGACATTTTTCCAAAGAAGACATCCAAACGGCCAACAGACACATGAAAAAGTGTTCAATATCGCTCGGCATCAGGGAAATCCAAATCAAAACCTCAATGAGATACCACCTCACACCAGTCAGAATGGCTAAAATTAACAAGTCAGGAAATGACAGATGTTGGCGGGGATGCGGAGAAAGGGGAACCCTCCTACACTGTTGGTGGGAATGCAAGCTGGTGCAGCCACTCTGGAAAACAGTATGGAGGTTCCTCAAAAAGTTGAAAATAGAGCTACCATATGATCCAGCAATTGCACTACTGGGTATTTACCCCAAAGATACAAAAGTAGGGACCCGAAAGGCTACGTGCACCCCGATGTTTATAGCAGCAATGTCCACAATAGCCAAACTGTGGAAAGAGCCAAGATGTCCATCAACAGATGAATGGATAAAGAAGA
>NW_022593911.1:0-1669 GCF_004348235.1 Phoca vitulina
AGGTATATAAAACACATCTAAGAAATGATGTATAATAAGCTTTCAATGTGGAAATATGACTACCAAAATGGAAAAAATCAATTTAATTGCCATAGAATTTTTAGATACTGAAAATCTTTTGTATTTCAAAATCAGTGTCATACTTACTGATAATAACAATTTTAGCATTTAGGGAATGAACCTTATAATCTCTTTTGTTTCCAAAGTTAGTTTGATTTGGTAGATCATGTTAGTCTTTAAAAGGTTTTTTTGAAAACAGCTATATCATAAAATTAGCTATCTTAAAAAAAAACAAAACAGCCAAAGCTTCCATATTCAAATTAATCTCATCTGAATAATGAATACCAATACAACATATATCTTTGATGTCCCATAGATCTGAGGAGGATGAATGAGTGGCTGTTTTACCCCAAGTTTAGCTCTCCATCTGCTTTCAGTATTCTTTGTGGAGCAGCTGTAATTTAATCTGTTTTAGTGCAAATACACTCAAGCCATTTAAAGTGAATTCTCTCGAGCTTCCTCATCAACTCCAAAATTTCCTAGCTAACATGCCTTTCTTTCTTCCTTCCTTCCCTTCACTATCCACCTTCAAAAGTAATTTCTGGGGGCGCCTGGGTGGCACAGTCGGTTGGGTGTCTAGCTCTTGATTTCGACTCAGGTCATGATGTCAGGGTCCTGGGATTGAGCCCTGCATTGGGCTCCAGGCTCAGCAGGGAGTCTGCTTAAGGATACTCTCCCCCTCTCCCGTTGTCCCTCGCCCTGGTCACTCGCTCTCTCTCTCTCTAAAATAAATAAATAAATAAATAAATAAATAAATAAATAAATCTTTTAAAAAATTGATTTCTGGATCTGTGGTCCTGATTGTTCTGCTTTTACATCCCTTTTATTACGGATTATCTCCACCACTTCTTTCCTCTTTCTTTAGCAGTAGTATCTTACATCTATAACCTCTATTTCTGCATCTCCTTGCTCCCCTCTAGCTAAAAACATGCTCAGCAATAAAAACAAAATAATGCTTTTCCTTGATCCTGTTATGTCTTGAACTATCCAATGGCCCTTCCCGATTTCTCTAAAGGGAAGTCTACATCCTTGCTACGGGGCACATGACCCAAGGACCACCAACACTGGCATCACCTGAGAAGTCAGAATGCAGAATCCCAGACCTGCTGCTCACAATGTGCATTTTTAACAAGGTCTCGGATGATTCACTAAAATTTGAGAAATTCTAGTCCATACTGAGTCTGTTGCCACATTCCTTTACCTTAACTGAACCTTCTAGAAAAAGCCTCAAGTTCGTCACTATCGATTCTCCGAAACTGAAAATGTATTAAAAGTCATAAACTTTCGGGGTGCCTGGGTGGCTCAGTTGTTAAGCGTCTGCCTTCAGCTCAGGTCATGGTCTCAGGCTCCTGGGATCGAGCCCCGCACTGGGCTCCCTGCTTGGCGGGAAGCCTGCTTCTCCCTCTCCCACTCCCCCTGCTTGTGTTCCCTCTCTCGCTGTCTCTCTCTCTGTGTCCAATAAATAAATAAAATTAAAAAAAAAAGTCATAAACTTTCTAATGGACTTTTTATCAGGGTTAAAGCTTCCTTGATCTCCCCCTAACTGACCCTGCTCTCTTCTCCCTTCCAATTCTCTTATTTTGCACTAAATGATACTATCTTATGAACT
>NW_022593912.1:0-1668 GCF_004348235.1 Phoca vitulina
AGAAATACAAACAATTATAAGAACATATTATGAGCAACTCTATGCCAACAAATTAGATAACCTGGAAGTAATGGATGCATTCCTAGAGATGTATCAACTACCAAAACTGAACCAGGAAGAAATAGAACACCTGAACAGACCTATAACCACTAAGGAAATAGAAGCAGTCATCAAAAATCTCCCAAAACACAAAAGCCCAGGGCCAGATGGCTTCCCAGGGGAATTCTACCAAACATTTAAAGAAGAATTAATACCTATCCTTCTGAAACTGTTCCAAAAAATAGAAATGGAAGGAAAACTTCCAAACTCATTTTATGAGGCCAGCATTACCTTGATCCAAAAACCAGACAAAGACCCCATCAAAAAGGAGAATTACAGACCAATATCCCTGATGAACATGGATGCAAAAATTCTCACCAAAATACTAGCCAATAGGATCCAACAGTACATTAAAAGGATTATTCACCACGACCAAGTCGGATTTATCCCTGGGCTGCAAGGTTGGTTCAACATCCGCAAATCAATCAACGTGATACAATACATTAACAAAAGAAAAAACAAGAATCACATGATCCTCTCAATAGATGCAGAAAAAGCATTTGACAAAGTACAGCATCCTTTCTTGATCAAAACTCTTCAGAGTATAGGGATAGAGGGTACATACCTCAATATCATAAAAGCCATCTATGAAAAACCTACAGCGAATATCATTCTCAATGGGGAAAAACTGAGAGCTTTCCCCCTAAGGTCAGGAACGCGGCAGGGATGTCCACTATCACCACTGCTATTCAACATAGTATTGGAAGTCCTAGCCACAGCAATCAGACAACAAAAAGAAATCAAAGGCATCCAAATTGGCAAAGAAGAAGTCAAACTCTCACTCTTTGCAGATGATATGATACTTTATGTGGAAAATCCCAAAGACTCCACCCCAAAACTGCTAGAACTCATACAGGAATTCAGTCAAGTGGCAGGATATAAAATCAATGCACAGAAGTCAGTGGCATTCCTATACACCAACAACAAGTCAGAAGAAAGAGAAATTAAGGAGTCGATCCCATTTACAATTGCACCCAAAACCATAAGATACCTAGGAATAAATCTAACCAAAGAGGCAAAGGATCTGTACTCAGAAAACTATAAAATACTCATGAAAGAAATTGAGGAAGACACAAAGAAATGGAAAAACGTTCCATGCTCATGGATTGGAAGAACAAATATTGTGAAGATGTCAATCCTACCTAGAGCAATCTACACATTCAATGCAATCCCCATCAAAATACCATCCACTTTCTTCAAAGAAATGGAACAAATAATCCTAAAATTTGTATGGAACCAGAAAAGACCCCGCATAGCCAGAGGAATGTTGAAAAAGAAAAGCAAAGCTGGCGGCATCACAATTCCAGACTTCCAGCTCTACTACAAAGCTGTCATCATCAAGACAGTATGGTACTGGCACAAAAACAGACACATAGATCAATGGAACAGAATAGAGAGCCCAGAAATGGACCCTCAACTCTATGGTCAACTAATCTTCGACAAAGCAGGAAAGAATGTCCAATGGAAAAAAGACAGTCTCTTCAACAAATGGTGTTGGGAAAATTGGACAGCCACATGCAGAAGAATGAAACTGGACCATTTCCTTACACCACACACAAAAATAGACTC
>NW_022593913.1:0-1667 GCF_004348235.1 Phoca vitulina
AAACTAACAATACAAAAGATAACACAAATTAGAAACATCCCAAGCTGCCGGATACAGGAAGAAGGCAATGTTTTTAGCTTCCTACAGTATGAAAAACTTACAGTGATAACATAATTAATTCACAGCAAGGCAAGGGGGGAGGAAATAGCACAGTAACCTAGAATAAATTACATGAACTGTTTCCATTTTCTGCAAACACTCAAATGCGTCTTATTCCTGACCAAAGACATCTCCGTTGAATACCTCCCCACATTTGGGGATACAAACGCTGCCAACCAAGCAATAATTTATTATTTTACACAATTTTTCAAATTAAGAGACCAAACTAATTCACTCACTTTACAATATTAGGTGTGAAGATATAATGCCTATAGTTGATGGATTAATAAATTGAGATTTAAGTATAGTATTCATGTTACGGAGGTAACCAACAGTGAAAGTAAAGACAACATACGGTCTATCATCTAGCAAACAGAAAGTCAAGGATAAATGAGCAAGAGGATACATCAAGAAATGGTAATACAGTCCTATTGCTTGGTGACATGGATGTAACCACCAGAAAAATTAAAATCAAATTATTAAAACTTCAGCCTCTGAGGAATGGAGGTAGCAGAGGCAGGGAAGAAAGGGGCAGAAGAAAGTGACCTTGCTATTAGCTTCCCTGGACCAGATTCTTTGCCTATTTTCCTACTGAATACTCTGCCTCTTATTTATTATCCTGTAGCTATTCATAATATTCTGTACAGTAACCCTTGCTTGATCACACACTTGGTATGTATCTTTACCCAGCCAGTGGCTCATCTTTTATGTTTTGTCTTTGCAATTGTGTGGCCATAAAAGTGAGTTGACTTCATTTACTATGGGGATATTATGTAAAAGTATTTTGCTGATGCACAGACCTTTTTAGTTTTAATATTTTCCTTAATGGTCTATATTTTCTTTATGTTTTTTGTCATTCTACTTTTCAAATTTAAGTCTCAAGTCTATATGGAATTTGCTTTCAGACCTTGTATGAGGCAGGGTCTCATACCGTTCCTCATCTTTTTTCACACGGACGTCCAGTGGTACATGTAGCTTTTATTGAATAGTTGTTCATCCTTGTCCAGCCAATTTAAATAACATCATTTCTGTGATAAATCAACTTCCAATATTCATGGGTCTGTTTCTGGGCTTATTATTCTGTTCCCCTGATGTATTTGATTATCTCTATACTAATACCACACCACTTTATTTTTTTTTAGATTTTATTTAAATTCAAGTTAGTTAACATATAGTGTATTATTAGTTTACCACACTACTTTAATTATTATGGTTTCAAAATTAATCTCAATATCTGGTAGATCCACTTGCTAGATCCACTCCAAAATTCACTTGGCTATTTTGGGATCTTTACTGTTCTATATGAATTATGGGAGCAGCTTAGTTTTAAAAAAAGCTCTCTGAGATTCTGATAGGAACTGCACCTAATTTATGGGTTGATTTTAGAAGGTCTGCCATCTTTAGGACACCAAACTTCCCTGCCTGTCACATGTTCTTTCTTCATTTAATTAGGTAATTCATAGTAAATGAAGTCAACTCACTTTTATGGCCACACAATTGCAAAGACAAAACGCAAGTCAGACTGTGAAATCCAGATTAACATAGCCATTGAAAATACACAGAACAGT
>NW_022593914.1:0-1667 GCF_004348235.1 Phoca vitulina
AAACTAACAATACAAAAGATAACACAAATTAGAAACATCCCAAGCTGCCGGATACAGGAAGAAGGCAATGTTTTTAGCTTCCTACAGTATGAAAAACTTACAGTGATAACATAATTAATTCACAGCAAGGCAAGGGGGGAGGAAATAGCACAGTAACCTAGAATAAATTACATGAACTGTTTCCATTTTCTGCAAACACTCAAATGCGTCTTATTCCTGACCAAAGACATCTCCGTTGAATACCTCCCCACATTTGGGGATACAAACGCTGCCAACCAAGCAATAATTTATTATTTTACACAATTTTTCAAATTAAGAGACCAAACTAATTCACTCACTTTACAATATTAGGTGTGAAGATATAATGCCTATAGTTGATGGATTAATAAATTGAGATTTAAGTATAGTATTCATGTTACGGAGGTAACCAACAGTGAAAGTAAAGACAACATACGGTCTATCATCTAGCAAACAGAAAGTCAAGGATAAATGAGCAAGAGGATACATCAAGAAATGGTAATACAGTCCTATTGCTTGGTGACATGGATGTAACCACCAGAAAAATTAAAATCAAATTATTAAAACTTCAGCCTCTGAGGAATGGAGGTAGCAGAGGCAGGGAAGAAAGGGGCAGAAGAAAGTGACCTTGCTATTAGCTTCCCTGGACCAGATTCTTTGCCTATTTTCCTACTGAATACTCTGCCTCTTATTTATTATCCTGTAGCTATTCATAATATTCTGTACAGTAACCCTTGCTTGATCACACACTTGGTATGTATCTTTACCCAGCCAGTGGCTCATCTTTTATGTTTTGTCTTTGCAATTGTGTGGCCATAAAAGTGAGTTGACTTCATTTACTATGGGGATATTATGTAAAAGTATTTTGCTGATGCACAGACCTTTTTAGTTTTAATATTTTCCTTAATGGTCTATATTTTCTTTATGTTTTTTGTCATTCTACTTTTCAAATTTAAGTCTCAAGTCTATATGGAATTTGCTTTCAGACCTTGTATGAGGCAGGGTCTCATACCGTTCCTCATCTTTTTTCACACGGACGTCCAGTGGTACATGTAGCTTTTATTGAATAGTTGTTCATCCTTGTCCAGCCAATTTAAATAACATCATTTCTGTGATAAATCAACTTCCAATATTCATGGGTCTGTTTCTGGGCTTATTATTCTGTTCCCCTGATGTATTTGATTATCTCTATACTAATACCACACCACTTTATTTTTTTTTAGATTTTATTTAAATTCAAGTTAGTTAACATATAGTGTATTATTAGTTTACCACACTACTTTAATTATTATGGTTTCAAAATTAATCTCAATATCTGGTAGATCCACTTGCTAGATCCACTCCAAAATTCACTTGGCTATTTTGGGATCTTTACTGTTCTATATGAATTATGGGAGCAGCTTAGTTTTAAAAAAAGCTCTCTGAGATTCTGATAGGAACTGCACCTAATTTATGGGTTGATTTTAGAAGGTCTGCCATCTTTAGGACACCAAACTTCCCTGCCTGTCACATGTTCTTTCTTCATTTAATTAGGTAATTCATAGTAAATGAAGTCAACTCACTTTTATGGCCACACAATTGCAAAGACAAAACGCAAGTCAGACTGTGAAATCCAGATTAACATAGCCATTGAAAATACACAGAACAGT
>NW_022593915.1:0-1666 GCF_004348235.1 Phoca vitulina
TAAAACAAGAATTTATTAAAATCCAGTATCCATCTAAGATTTGCATAGACACATATGCAAACACAAAGCATAGAAAGCTAAACCTTAACTTATAAATATTATCTAATTCAACGCTACAAACTACTTTATGTTTAATAGTGAAATGGAGAGCCATTATTTTGCAAGTCAGGAACAAGGCAAAGATGAGTCCAGTGCTGTAGGAAAAGGTGGAAACAGCTCTAAAAAATGATGAGCTAGTTTCTATGGAGGGAAAACAGATTTTATTGAATGATGCAGAGTAAACAAATTAAGCAAGCTCTTGGATTGGAAGACATGCTTTCATAAAGATGCCAATTATTTTCAAATTACTATATAAATTTCATGCAATTCTAATCAAAATCCAATCGGTTTTTGGTAGAACCCAAAATGCTCATTCTACAATGTATATGGGAAGCATAAGGCAAAAAAAAACCCTGAAAACAAACAAACAAAAAAACCCCACATAATTCTGAATTAGAACAAGGTAGAGAGACTCACCCTACCAGATATTCATATTTATTATAAAGTAATACCAATTAAGAGAGTGTGTATCAGTGCATGGTAGAAAAAAAGTAAGTTCAGGAAAGATAACGTACCTGACACTATTTATGTCAAGCGCCAAACATACAAAAATAATATGATTTATGCACATGGAAGAAAATGTACAATGAAAACATAAAAATATTAATAAAAGTGTCAGTTATCGTGGCTCAGTCAGTTAAGCTTCTGCCTTCAGTTCAAATAATGATCTCAGGATCCTGGGATCAATGGACCCCTGTGTTGGGCTCCCTGCTCAGCGGGGAGTCTGCTTCTCTCTCTCCCTCTGCCTCTCCCCCTGCTTCTGTGTGCTTGCACTCTCTCTCTCTCTCAAATGGATAAATACAGTCTTTTTAAAAAAAGAAAGTGTCAATTTTCAAATTTCAGATTTGTAGTTCCTTTAAATGGGAAGAGAGAGGTACAAATCCACAGAGGCTATAGCTACAATTGTAATGTTTTATTTTAAAAAAAAATTTCTAAAGCAGAGATTCCCAATTTTCTTGGTTCATAGCACCTTTATTATCTCCATTCTTTTGTGATGCTACCCAAGCTGAAAGAAACGTCTAAAGGTTCCCTTTATTAAGTATTTAGAGTCCAAAAATGTTGATAGTAATGGTTGTGAGGTGTCCAATGTCCCCATGTGTCCCTTGAAAACTAAAAACATACGATGGCATTCCTATGAGTTCCCTGTGGCACACACTTTGGGAACCACAGATTTTTAAAACAGATCTTGAAAATAATCTAAATTCAACATGAAAGTTTGTTGTATTTTCTCTCTACTTTGATGAATTGGGCTGACTGCTTTGCACAAGTCATTCCATTTTGTCCTCACAAAGGATCCTGTGTTCTCTTTCTGTGTGAGAGGAATAAGAGGTTTAGTAAGTTGGAGAAAATTCACTGTCACACACTTATAAGTGCTGAGGCCTAGACTGAAGCCAGTCCTTGCTGATTGAAGGCCACCGGGTCATGCGTTAATGGGACAGACCACTACTGAACATGTGTTTCAGGTACTAAACCCTGTCAGCCAAGGGAGAGTGGACATAGCCATTGTCCTTGCACATGTGGTGGGAGACAAACAGGGAAGGAGTGTAAGCACCGGGGAAAACGTGTG
>NW_022593916.1:0-1665 GCF_004348235.1 Phoca vitulina
GTGAGCATGGAGTCCACTGTCATAGGGCGGGCAGGAGTAATCAGCCTTGTCCTCAGCCTGAAGCCCAGCGATGGTCAAGGAGCCTGAGTTGCAAGACCTGGAGCCAGAGAACTGATCGGGGACCCCCAAAGATTGATTATTGTGAGCATAGAAGAGGAGTTTGAGGGGCTACTCCTCAGAGCTGTTGGCACTAAAGTGGTACTAAAGAGCATAACCCCTGGGGTTGGAGCAACTTCCAGTGCAGATGGTGACCGTCTGGCCCAGGGCCCCAGACACAGAGGGCGGCTGAGTCAGCACAGACTGGGCCCAGGACCCTGCAAGGGGGAGAGACACAGACAGGGTGATGATGGGGTCTAGAGACAATAGGAGAAAGTTGTAGTAGGTTGTTGGGAAAGGACCCTAGAAAGGAATTGTATGTGTGGTCAATACTCGTTAAAATTAAGATAAATTTAAATAAATAAGTGAGCTTTAATATCAAACTATGTGGATGCAAAATTAGAATTCTGTTTTAACTTGGTTAAAAAGTCAAATTTTTCTTGAATTACTAGTCCGCTTTTACAAAAAAAATGATAAACAAAAGTTTTTATTCACTCTTAAGATTATCTGCTTGGAAAACATGCACTCTGTTTTACCAAAATATTTCCTGTGTTTATCAGGACTTTGATGCACTGAAAAACATATCTTTTTAATATTTTTCAAAATCCTACTTTTTGCTTACAACTATATAACTTTCCGTATTTGCCTTTGATAGATTTTGTGTTCTGTGTCTCAAGAATAACACATTTCCTTGTCAGTTGCGTCGTAATGACCTCTAACCCATCCGTAGCCATGGCCACTGTCATGTCTTGTCACGTACAGTTCCCATCTTACTTGGATGGTACTGCAAATGTGTTACATCTTCAAGGATATTTATGGGCAGAAGTTTCAAAATATGTAGGATTCTGATACGTTTAAGAGAGTAAAACTAAAGTAAAAATTGCCAGAACTAATAGAAGAACTGGATTCAAACAGAGCAAAAAATGAATAACATGAAACTATATGTCCAGAGGAAAATAATTATAATTTTTATGACATTTTGTTTCAAACATTCTTATCTTTAAAGATGTTTTGTTCCTTCAGATTTAAGGAAACTTCTCTTAAGCTAACTGATCTATAAGAACTTCAACAAATATACCTTGGTGAACATGAAACTATTTATTTTTTCTCCATACCTGATCCTTCCAAAACTCAGAAACCATCAGGGAGCATTATTATACATTGATGGCAATGTCTTTATTAGCATAAGTTTCATAAGATTCTGTTTACCTTGTAACAAGATATAACTGGAAACATTGGTTAGATTACTAAGACTCTGACTACAAGGTCATATTTGAAAGAGATACGTATCTGTATATACTCAGATCTGACCAGGCAGCTCTAAGGAACTAACATTGACTTTATGGAGACAATAAAGCCACTTGGAAGTATCAGCCGGCCACCTGCTTACAGTTTCCAGCAGCTTTACCGGGTGACTCAAGAAGGTCATGTCCTGGCAGGTGCAGGAACGGTGGGGTATTTCGGTCCCTGAAAAACAGAGAATTTCCCCAAGTCTATAGGTGTTGCAGGTTAAGTCTGATGCCAAGTATCTGGCACAAGTTTTGGCTTGACTTCTGGCCTGGACGGGCT
>NW_022593917.1:0-1664 GCF_004348235.1 Phoca vitulina
AGGATTGCCACCCCAGCTTTCTTTTGGTGTCCATTAGCATGGTAAATGGTTTTCCACCCCCTCACTTTAAATCTGGGGGTGTCTTTGGGTCTAAAATGAGTCTCTTGCAGACAGCATATCGATGGGTCTTGTTTTTTTATCCAATCTGATAGCCTGTGTCTTTTGATTGGGGCATTTAGCCCATTTACATTCAGGGTAACTATTGAAAGATATGAATTTAGTGCCATTGTATTGCCTGTAAGGTGACTGTTACTGTATATTGTCTGTGTTCCTTTCTGGTCTATGTTGCTTTTAGGCTCTCTCTTTGCTTAGAGGACCCCTTTCAATAGTTCTTGTAGGGCTGGTTTCGTGTTTGCAAATTCCTTTAGTTTTTGTTTGTCCTGGAATCTTTTTATCTCTCCTTCTATTTTCAATGACAGCCTAGCCGGATATAGTATTCTTGGCTGCATATTTTTCTCATTTAGTTCTCTGAATATATCCTGCCTGTCCTTTCTGGCTTGCCAGGTCTCTGTGGATAGGTCTGCTGCCAATCTAATGTTTCTACCATTGTAGGTTACATATCTCTTCTCCCGAGCTGCTTTCAGGATTTTCTCTTTGTCTCTGAGACTCGTAAGTTTTACTATTAGATGTTGGGGTGTGGACCTATTTTTATTGATTTTGAGAAGGCTTCTCTGTGCCTCCTGGATTTTGATGCCTGTTTCCTTCCCCAAATTAGGGAAGTTCTCTGCTATAATTTGCTCCAATATACCTTCTGCCCCTCTCTCTCTTTCTTCTTCTTCTGGGATCCCAAATATTCTAATGTTGTTTTGTCTTATGGTATCGCTTATCTCTCCAATGCTGCCCACATGATCCAGTAGTTGTTTATCTTTTTTTTTCTCAGCTTCTTTATTTTCCATCATTTGGTCTCTATATCACTAATTCTCTCTTCTGCATCATTTATCCTAGCAGTTAGAGCCCCCAGTTTTGATTGCACCTCATTAATAGCCTTTTTGATTTCGACTTGGTTAGATTTTAGTTCTTTTATTTCTCCAGAGAGGCCTTCTCTAATAACTTCCATGCTTTTTTCAAGCCCAGCTAATATCCTTAAAACCATCATTCTGAACTCTAGTTCTGACATCGTACTAATGTCCGTATTGAGTAGGTCCCTGGCAGTCAGTACTGCCTCTTGTTCTTTTTGTTGAGGTGATTTTTTCCATCTTGTCATTTTGTCCAGAGGAGAATAGATGAATGAGAGAACAAAATGCTAACAGGGTAACAACGTCCCCAGAAAATATACTCTAAACAAATCAGAAAAGACCTGAAACTGGGGGAAAAGAAAGGGAAAGAAAGAAAAAAGAAAAGGAAAAAAAAAAAAAAAAGAAAAAGATAAAAATAAACAAAAACAGAACAAAACAAAAAAAACAGAATATGATCAAATATGATCAGGCTGGTGCAAAGATCAGTGTCACACACTAGATTTTGGGTGTATTTTGGTCTGTTAGAAGAAAGTGCCTCCCAAAATTTTAAAGAAAGAAAAACTTGTATATGTACAAAAATAAGGGTTAATATGATGAAGGGATGGAATATGACTGTAAAGATGAAAATTATAAAAGATTTTATAAAAGGAATTGATAAGATAAAAAGTTGGTTGAAAAAAGAAAGAAGAGGATTTAAAAAAAAAGAAG
>NW_022593918.1:0-560 GCF_004348235.1 Phoca vitulina
TACCGGCCTGCCTCTCCCCCGATTTCATGATATGGAAACCGTCCCCTGGCTCTCTTCCACAATACACCCTAACTGGCTTCCTCCTTAAGAGAGGTCGAAGGTAGCTAAAGCACGGTTTCTCTACACTGTTGTTTCTTCGAGTTAAAACGCAAGCTATAAGACTTTATGCAAAAGTAGGGCTGCAGGGCGAGCTTGATGAAACACATGGAGAGTCGTGTCCTGCCTTTTGCTGCGGCCTGAGACTCACTCACAAAAAGCTTTGGACTGCCTTGCAGTGCTCTCACGTATACATACAACATACTGCTTGCACCTGCAGGAGCGGGCATTTTAGGTGAAGCACGGATTCTCTGCCAAGTTTTTCTCTCCAGTTAGGTGGTTATCTTTTAGCCTGAAGGACACACTGGGCAACGGTAGTAGCCCCATAACCATCATGTGAGTTGAGAGCTGCCTTCTGTACCGGCCTGTCTCTCCCCCAGATTTCATGATATGGAAACCGTCCCCAGGCTCTCTTCCAAAAAACACCCTAACCTGCTTCCTCCTTCAGAGAAGCCGAAGGTAGC
>NW_022593918.1:660-1664 GCF_004348235.1 Phoca vitulina
CTCTTTCTCAAAACACCCTAACCTGCTTCCTCCAGAGAGGTCGAACTAGCTAAAGCACAGTTTCTCCACACTGTTCTTTCTTCGAGTTAAAACGCCAGCTCTTAGACTTCATGCAAAAGTGGGGCTGCAGTGCAAGCTTGACGAAACACTTGGGGAGTCGTGTCCTGCCTTTTGCTGCGGCCTGAGTCTCACTTGCAAAAAGCTTTGGACTCCCTTGCAGTGCTCTCAGGCAGGCACACAACATACTCTTTCCACGTTCAGGAGCGGGTATTTTAGCTGAAGCACGGATTCTCTGCCACTTTTTTTTTTCCAGTTAGGTGGTTGTCTTTAAGCCTGCACACAGACACTTGGCAACGCTACTCGCCCCATAACCATGATGTGAGTTGAGAGCTGACTTCTGTACCGGCCTGTCTCTCCCCCGATTTCATGAAATGGAAACCGTCCCCAGGCTCCCTTCCACAATACACCCTAACCTGCTTCCTCCTTCAGAGAGGTCGAAGGTAGCTAAAGCACGGTTTCTCTACACTGTTATTTCTTCGAGTTAAAACGCCAACTCTTAGACTTCATGCAAAAGTGGGGCTGCAGTGCTAGCTTGATGAAATACTTGGAGAGTCGTGTCCTGCCTTTTGATGGGGCCTGAGTCTCACTCGCAAAAACTTTGGACTCCCTTGCAGTGCTCTCACGCACGCACACAACATACTGCTTCCACCTTCAGGAACAGATATTTTAGCTGAAGCACGGATTCTTTGCCACGTTTTTCTTTCCAGTTAGGTGGTTGTCTTTAAGCCTGCACACACACACGGGGACACCGTACGAGCCCCATAACCATGATGTGAGTTGAGAATTGCCTCCTGTACCGGCCTGCCTCTCCCCCGATTTCATGATATGGAAACCGTCCCCAGGCTCTCTTCCACAATACACCCTAACCTGCTTCCTCCTTCAGATAGGTCGAAGGTAGCTAAAGCACGGTTTCTCTGTACTGTTGTTTCTTCGAGTTAAAACGC
>NW_022593919.1:0-1661 GCF_004348235.1 Phoca vitulina
GTCCAATTGAACATTTTCCCCCTATTTTAGCTGGACCTTTTTTTTTTTTAAGATTTTATTTACTTATTTCACTCACACAGAAACACACACACAAACGCACGCACATACACAGACAATGAGAGAGAGAGAGAGAGCACGGGCAGGGAGAGCAGCAGACAGAGGGAGAGGGAGGACCAGGCTCCCCACTGAGCAAGGAGCCCAATGTGGGGCTCAAACCAGGACCCTGGGATCATGACCTCAGCCAAAGGCAGACGCTTAACCTACTCAGCCACCCAGGCGCCCCTGCTGGTGCTTTTGATGTCATATGTAAAGAATCCATTACCAAGTCAAAACTCACAGATATTTCCTTCTCTGTTTGCTTCTAAGACTTTAATACTTTTAGCCCTTAAATATAGATCTTTGTTCCATTTTACATTCATTTTTATATATGCTATGCGGTAAGGCTCTAATCACATTCTTTGCCAGTGGACATCTAGTTGCACCAGCACCATTGTTGGAGAGACCATTTTATCCACATTAAATTCTCTTAGCACCCTTTTGAAAATCTATCGATCACAGATGAGTGATTTATTTTTTTTTAAAGATTTTATTTATTTGACAGAGAGAGACACATCAAGAGATGGAACACAAGCAGGGGGAGTGGGAGAGGGAGAAGCAGGCTTCCCGCTGAGCAGGGAGCCCGATGTGGGACTCGATCCTAGGACCCTGGGACCATGACCCGAGCCGAAGGCAGACACTTAATGACTGAGCCTCCCAGGTGCCCCACATAAGTGATTTATTTCTGGACTCTCAAATATGTTTAATATATCCTTATGTCTATCGTTAGACCAGTACCACACTCTTGATTATTGTAGCTTTGTAAGTAAGTTTTAGAGAGTTTTGAAATCTGGAATTGTGAGTTCTTACAAATTTGTTCATCTTCAGGATTGTTCGGATGTTCTGAGTCCCTGTAATTGCACAGAATATTTAAGATCCTCTTTTCGGAGTGTGCAAACAGGCATTCAGGGTTTCGAAAGGGATTGCATTTAATCTGTCCATTGCTAGGGAGAGTATTGCCTTTTTTTTTTTTTTCAAGTAGGCACCATGCCCAACATGGAGCACAAACTCACAAACCTGAAATCCAGAGTTGTGTGCTTCACCTACTGAGCCATCAAGGTGCTCCATGTATTGGCTTCTTAACAATTTACTTAGTTCTTCATTTTTTGCCAAACTAAATACAGTAAAATAATAAAACATTAAGTACTAAGCATAGGTTTATTTTCTTTTGTCTTATTACAGGAAAACTATAAAGATAACCATGGGTCCATTAGTAAACTTGGTATGTACGTTATTGAAATATGGTACTATGTTCCTAGAAATTGTGAAATGTATTCCTAAATTTGCTCATCTAAAGAATACTGGCATAACAAACAGTTCACAATCGTTTACTATATAGCTTTCCCTAGAAACTAAGGTTTCTAAGAGTTAAGAATTCTAATGAATATAATTTAGACTACTAGAAATGATAAAGAAAAAAGCTGTGTGTGTCAGAAAAGTAAGACGTGTGTTTTTGGTGAAAAAAGGTATGTGGAACGGGAACACATTTTTTGTTGAGGGAAAAGAAAAATGATTTTGTCCTAAGATAAGGCTGGTTATTTGAAGAAAGAAAACTTAAGTCTAAA
>NW_022593920.1:0-1661 GCF_004348235.1 Phoca vitulina
TAGAGGCAGATGCAAAGGCTGGAGCTGTCGCAGCTATTTAGGACAACAAAGTGGAAGAAATATATGAATGTCAGGTACTTGTATCCACAAGTAAACCTCACCCCAAACCTTTCAGCATGCAGATCAGTAACTAGAGCCCACTGTTTGTTTGCATCTCTTTTTTACTTCGGAGGTAAGATTCACCCTCAGTGAAATGCACAAAATTTCAATATGCCATTAGACGAGTTCTGACAAATGTATCCCAAACCTCTATCAAGATACTCAACACTATCAGCCCTCCAGGAAGTTTCCTCAAATCTGTTCTCATTCATGCCCTGAGCTCAGCCTCCAGAGGCAACCATTACTCTGTTTTTCTTTTCTACCTTACGTGAATTTTGCCACAAATAGGTGGAATCATACATTATGTACTCTTTTGTGTCCGTCTTCTTTTGGCTCAGCATAATGGTTTTGAGATTCGTCCTTGTTTGTCACAGTGTATATTAGTTGCTCATTCCTTTTAATTGCTGAGCTGTATGCATTTGTATGAATAGGCCAGAGTTTGTTTATTCACACTTTTGTTGATGGCCTGGGCTGTTTTCAGTTTGGGGCTATTATGAATAGATCTGCTATGAATAATCTTGTTAAGTACTTATTTTTTATTATAACAAAAGCTAAAATATCATGAACTGGAAACCTCAATAAAAAATCTCCAGCTAAGCCTGAGAGTCTTCTGGATAGAAAAAATAAATACAAGCTACCCTTTGTGGTGGATTTAACATTGTACCAGGCCATCTGGTGAAACTTTTCCTTCCATCAGTCATTCCACTTCATCCTCACAGCCCTGTTTTCCAGATTAGTGAACGAAGGCTTAGAGCAGGGAACTGACTTGTCCAAGCTCTCACAGCTTGCACGCGGCAGACCCTATGCTGCCTTTTACAAAGTGGCATGAGTGTCAGCAGTAATCTCAAAGCCAAGCAAAGATGATTATGATGTTTTGTTTTTTCATTTATCACATTTTATTATAATACTGACATCATTTTTATTTGCCTTCAGGCTTTAATTACAATGAGAGAAAGTGATGAGCCAAGGATTACAACAACAGAAAGAAAGACCATTTCTTTACTAAGATATCTTCAGGAGCAGGAAGGAACTTTAAAAAATTACTGATATATTAAAAACAAAACCCTTGCCTATTACAAAATACTAGGAAAAAGTTCCAAAAGATACATGCTTGATCAGCTTTTTATCCATATATAAAAGCAGATATGACCAAATTGGAATGTTTACCAGGAAACTTGCAAAGGAAGGACAGATTTACTACTACTATTTATCTAGTCTACGCTAGGGGCCAGGAAGACCTGCTGGATCACTTACATGCATTGAACTCATGTCATCTTCCAGCAATCTCAATATCTATTCTCCCCTTCTTCCTTAGTAATGGAACTCCTGATGTTTAGCTGGGTATTTGGCCTCATAGAATAAAGACATTTCTCAGCTTCCTTTGCAGCTAGGTTTGGCATGTGACTGAGTTCTGACCACTGTGATGTGAACAGAAAGGGCATGTGCAACTACCAGAAAGAAGGTGACCTTAAAGGGAAGTGTGCCCTTCTTTGCCCCTTCCTCCTTCCAGATGAATAGAGGCAGATGCAAAGGCTGGAGCTGTCGCAGCTATTTAGGACAAC
>NW_022593921.1:0-1661 GCF_004348235.1 Phoca vitulina
TAGAGGCAGATGCAAAGGCTGGAGCTGTCGCAGCTATTTAGGACAACAAAGTGGAAGAAATATATGAATGTCAGGTACTTGTATCCACAAGTAAACCTCACCCCAAACCTTTCAGCATGCAGATCAGTAACTAGAGCCCACTGTTTGTTTGCATCTCTTTTTTACTTCGGAGGTAAGATTCACCCTCAGTGAAATGCACAAAATTTCAATATGCCATTAGACGAGTTCTGACAAATGTATCCCAAACCTCTATCAAGATACTCAACACTATCAGCCCTCCAGGAAGTTTCCTCAAATCTGTTCTCATTCATGCCCTGAGCTCAGCCTCCAGAGGCAACCATTACTCTGTTTTTCTTTTCTACCTTACGTGAATTTTGCCACAAATAGGTGGAATCATACATTATGTACTCTTTTGTGTCCGTCTTCTTTTGGCTCAGCATAATGGTTTTGAGATTCGTCCTTGTTTGTCACAGTGTATATTAGTTGCTCATTCCTTTTAATTGCTGAGCTGTATGCATTTGTATGAATAGGCCAGAGTTTGTTTATTCACACTTTTGTTGATGGCCTGGGCTGTTTTCAGTTTGGGGCTATTATGAATAGATCTGCTATGAATAATCTTGTTAAGTACTTATTTTTTATTATAACAAAAGCTAAAATATCATGAACTGGAAACCTCAATAAAAAATCTCCAGCTAAGCCTGAGAGTCTTCTGGATAGAAAAAATAAATACAAGCTACCCTTTGTGGTGGATTTAACATTGTACCAGGCCATCTGGTGAAACTTTTCCTTCCATCAGTCATTCCACTTCATCCTCACAGCCCTGTTTTCCAGATTAGTGAACGAAGGCTTAGAGCAGGGAACTGACTTGTCCAAGCTCTCACAGCTTGCACGCGGCAGACCCTATGCTGCCTTTTACAAAGTGGCATGAGTGTCAGCAGTAATCTCAAAGCCAAGCAAAGATGATTATGATGTTTTGTTTTTTCATTTATCACATTTTATTATAATACTGACATCATTTTTATTTGCCTTCAGGCTTTAATTACAATGAGAGAAAGTGATGAGCCAAGGATTACAACAACAGAAAGAAAGACCATTTCTTTACTAAGATATCTTCAGGAGCAGGAAGGAACTTTAAAAAATTATTGATATATTAAGAACAAAACCCTTGCCTATTACAAAATACTAGGAAAAAGTTCCAAAAGATACATGCTTGATCAGCTTTTTATCCATATATAAAAGCAGATATGACCAAATTGGAATGTTTACCAGGAAACTTGCAAAGGAAGGACAGATTTACTACTACTGTTTATCTAGTCTACACTAGGGGCCAGGAAAACCTGCTGGATCACTTACATGCATTGAACTCATGTCATCTTCCAGCAATCTCAATATCTATTCTCCCCTTCTTCCTTAGTAATGGAACTCCTGATGTTTAGCTGGGTATTTGGCCTCATAGAATAAAGACATTTCTCAGCTTCCTTTGCAGCTAGGTTTGGCATGTGACTGAGTTCTGACCACTGTGATGTGAACAGAAAGGGCATGTGCAACTACCAGAAAGAAGGTGACCTTAAAGGGAAGTGTGCCCTTCTTTGCCCCTTCCTCCTTCCAGATGAATAGAGGCAGATGCAAAGGCTGGAGCTGTCGCAGCTATTTAGGACAAC
>NW_022593922.1:0-1660 GCF_004348235.1 Phoca vitulina
AAAACCTCTGAAAAAAAAAAAAAAGAAAGTTTGATCAAATTTAATTGTAGAACTGTCAGGTTTTGATGCTTTTACTGACTATGGGTCTATTTCAGTATTCTATTTCTTCTTTAGACAATTTTGGCAATTTAGCTTTTTCATGTCCTCTCAGTTTTCAACTGACTGGTGTAAAGTTTTCTATATCATTTCCTTTTGATTTGTAAATATCTTCTGAATCTGTGTTTATTTTTTTTTCAAAGAATTTCTAGTATTATATTTGTATTCTTTCTTTTTTATTTTTAGTTCCTTGGTCAGTCTTGCCAGAGATTTATTTTATTGTTTTCTTTCTTTCTTTTCCTTTCTTTCTTTCTTTCTTTCTTTCTTTCTTTCTTTCTTTCTTTCTTTCTTTCTTTTTTTCTTTTTAGAGAGAGAGAAAGAGAGAGAGAGTGTGTGAGCGCAAGCACAAGCAGGTGTGGAGCTGGGGGAGGGGCAGAGGGAGAGGGAGAGAGAGTATCCCAAGCAGGTTCCATGCCCAGTACAGAGCCCAACACTGGGCTTGATCTCACAACCCTGAGATCATGACCTGAGCCAAAATCACTTAACCAACTGAACCACCCAAGTGCTCCAGCTCTTACTTTCTTTTGTCGTCAGTTTCATTAATTTCTTCTTTTATTTATTATTATTTTATTATTTTTTATTTCTGTCCTTCTACTCTTTGATTTTACTTGTTTCTTCTCCTGTCTTCTTGTGGTGGATGCCTACTTTGTTGCTTTTCTATTTTTCTTTTTTTAAAAATATGCATTAAAGACTACAAATTTTCCTCTAAGTACCTCTTTAGGTATATCTCACAAATTTTGATATGGAGCTTTTCCATCATTCAATTATAAATGTTCTGTACTTTGGTGACTTCTTTGTTCCATGGCTTATTTAGAAGTGTCTTTTATAAATTTCAAAATTCATGGGTCTTTTGGGGTGACGTCATCTTTTCTTATGAGTTCTAATCTTATTGCTTTGCATTGATTTGAATGACACAGGTATCAGCCCTTGACTCTAGAACCCGAACACTTCAAAATCAGGATTAGTGAGACCAAAGAGAGTGAAGAGACTAGACAGAATTAGTTCTTTGAATGAAGCCTCACAAAGAAAGAGGAGTCCTTCTGTGATGTTAATTCAGTAGTGAACCTGGGTTCAGGTCTCATGGGGGCGTCTTGTTTGAAACACCTGGCTTCCTGGTGTGGTTCTTCAGGGATGCAGGCAATTCTGCCCACCACAGTCTGAGTAACTGAATATTAAATTGGAAGTTTTAACTGAAACTCAAAGATTGTGAGTGACAGATACCATAGCAAGGAGCCAAACTATGATGCAAATTTTCGGAGAAAATATTAAAAACTATTTTTCTGTCTCTTAAATATACATTCACATTAGGGATGAAAACAATTGGGTTTTTGGAGATTAGAGAGAATTTCGGGAGAGAATTTCTTTGATAAGATCTTCATTGTGAGTAGCCCCTGTCCTCACCATGGGAGGGGTAACTTATGCCTGACTTTGCCTCAAGCCTAGAAAGAGGCACGTCAATGGACTACTTTCTATGACCCAATGACAGTGGCTTTCTGTCTGGCTCCCACTGGGTAAGTCTTTTTTTTTTTTTTTTAAGATTTTTATTTATTTGAGAGAGAGAGAA
>NW_022593923.1:0-1660 GCF_004348235.1 Phoca vitulina
AAAACCTCTGAAAAAAAAAAAAAAGAAAGTTTGATCAAATTTAATTGTAGAACTGTCAGGTTTTGATGCTTTTACTGACTATGGGTCTATTTCAGTATTCTATTTCTTCTTTAGACAATTTTGGCAATTTAGCTTTTTCATGTCCTCTCAGTTTTCAACTGACTGGTGTAAAGTTTTCTATATCATTTCCTTTTGATTTGTAAATATCTTCTGAATCTGTGTTTATTTTTTTTTCAAAGAATTTCTAGTATTATATTTGTATTCTTTCTTTTTTATTTTTAGTTCCTTGGTCAGTCTTGCCAGAGATTTATTTTATTGTTTTCTTTCTTTCTTTTCCTTTCTTTCTTTCTTTCTTTCTTTCTTTCTTTCTTTCTTTCTTTCTTTCTTTCTTTTTTTCTTTTTAGAGAGAGAGAAAGAGAGAGAGAGTGTGTGAGCGCAAGCACAAGCAGGTGTGGAGCTGGGGGAGGGGCAGAGGGAGAGGGAGAGAGAGTATCCCAAGCAGGTTCCATGCCCAGTACAGAGCCCAACACTGGGCTTGATCTCACAACCCTGAGATCATGACCTGAGCCAAAATCACTTAACCAACTGAACCACCCAAGTGCTCCAGCTCTTACTTTCTTTTGTCGTCAGTTTCATTAATTTCTTCTTTTATTTATTATTATTTTATTATTTTTTATTTCTGTCCTTCTACTCTTTGATTTTACTTGTTTCTTCTCCTGTCTTCTTGTGGTGGATGCCTACTTTGTTGCTTTTCTATTTTTCTTTTTTTAAAAATATGCATTAAAGACTACAAATTTTCCTCTAAGTACCTCTTTAGGTATATCTCACAAATTTTGATATGGAGCTTTTCCATCATTCAATTATAAATGTTCTGTACTTTGGTGACTTCTTTGTTCCATGGCTTATTTAGAAGTGTCTTTTATAAATTTCAAAATTCATGGGTCTTTTGGGGTGACGTCATCTTTTCTTATGAGTTCTAATCTTATTGCTTTGCATTGATTTGAATGACACAGGTATCAGCCCTTGACTCTAGAACCCGAACACTTCAAAATCAGGATTAGTGAGACCAAAGAGAGTGAAGAGACTAGACAGAATTAGTTCTTTGAATGAAGCCTCACAAAGAAAGAGGAGTCCTTCTGTGATGTTAATTCAGTAGTGAACCTGGGTTCAGGTCTCATGGGGGCGTCTTGTTTGAAACACCTGGCTTCCTGGTGTGGTTCTTCAGGGATGCAGGCAATTCTGCCCACCACAGTCTGAGTAACTGAATATTAAATTGGAAGTTTTAACTGAAACTCAAAGATTGTGAGTGACAGATACCATAGCAAGGAGCCAAACTATGATGCAAATTTTCGGAGAAAATATTAAAAACTATTTTTCTGTCTCTTAAATATACATTCACATTAGGGATGAAAACAATTGGGTTTTTGGAGATTAGAGAGAATTTCGGGAGAGAATTTCTTTGATAAGATCTTCATTGTGAGTAGCCCCTGTCCTCACCATGGGAGGGGTAACTTATGCCTGACTTTGCCTCAAGCCTAGAAAGAGGCACGTCAATGGACTACTTTCTATGACCCAATGACAGTGGCTTTCTGTCTGGCTCCCACTGGGTAAGTCTTTTTTTTTTTTTTTTAAGATTTTTATTTATTTGAGAGAGAGAGAA
>NW_022593924.1:0-1660 GCF_004348235.1 Phoca vitulina
AAAACAACCCAAAAGAAATTAAGAAAATGAAAGAAGATATTAAAGAACTAAATCAGAATTAGAACACTCACAAATAAAGTGACAAAAAGCAAAAATATTTAGAAATAAAAGAAAAAAATTTCAAAAATAAAAATAAACCAGAAAGAACATGAAAGCAAATAAACAAAGCTGATAATGCCTTAAGAGATATAGAAAGCGAAAAGGGGTAAAAATCTTAAAGCCAAAAAGAAATGAAGAAAGAGATCATAAAGATGTGAGATAAAGTAGTATATATAGAAGACACAAAAAAGATTAAACATACATATAACAGAGGCTCCTAAAGAAGAAAGTAAAAGCAATGGAACAAATGTTGAAACTAATTGAAGAAAATGTTTGTGAAATTTAACACAAACACACATGCATGCGTGCATGCACACACAGACACACACACTTAAAGCTTCACATTAAAAGGACACACCATATACCTAATCTCTGGATATCAAATAGCCAAGTCATTTACAAAGGAAATTAAATCAGATTGTCATCAGATTTCAAAAACAAGGTTTTATGCCACAATGCAGTGAGTTAACATATTTTTAAGACAGTGTAAGACAGTTAATAGAAAAAATATGAGCTAATAATTTTCTATCTAGCCAAAATAACTTTCAAATACAAAGAATTCAAACTATTGCAGACATGAAAGAACTCAGGATATGTTTCCATGAATTCTTCTTGAGGAAACTAATAGAAAATAAGCTTTAGCCAATAGAGGCCAATTGAGTTTTAGTGCAACAGTATCTGCCACTCTACGTGCTCTTCTACAATGTAACCTTGACCCTCCTCCATTGAGGTAGAAATTGAGTCCCCTTGAATCTGGGCTGGCCTTCTGACTCATCATAATCAATAGAAAGAAGTGGAAGTGATACTGTTAGAAAAGGCCATGCAGTTTCTACCTGGTTTTGTTAGATGTTTGTTCTTGGGGATGGCACCCACCATATAAGATGTATGACTAACCTGAGAACTCACGTGTAAAAAACCACATGTAGGCATTAAGGATAAATAGTCCCAGATGAATTCAACCTTCTAGCCAACCACAACCAAGCAGAAGACATTCAAACAAAGACATGGGAGTCTTGGCTCCTCCAGATCACTCCACCCACCAGCTGAATAACCTCAGTCAATACCAGGAGGAAAAGAAGAGGAGCACCTGAGCCATGCCTGAATACTTGAACTGCAGAATTGATTAAATATATATAAATAGTTGCTGTGATAAGCCTTTTTTACACATAAAATTTACTGTTTTAATAATTTTGTCTTAACCATTTTTAAGTGTACAGTACAGTAGTGTAAACTTCATGCATATTATTGTACAACAGGTCTCTAGAATTTTTTCATCTTGCAAAAGTAATATTCTCTAACCATTGAACAAGAACTCCCCATTTCCCTTTACCCCAGTGCCTGGAAACCACCATTCTACTTTCTGTTTCTAAGAGTCTGACTACTTTAGATACCACATATAAGTGGAATCATGCAGTGTTTATTGTTTTGTGACTGGCTTATTTCATTTAGCATAATGGCCTCAAGTTTCATCCATATTGTAACAAATGACAAGATTCCTTCTTTATTAAGGCTGAATAATTACTTGTGAGGCACAAAAAAGACTGGAGTTGAATCCCATGGG